>NW_027362772.1:73300855-73548355 GCF_046119375.1 Phyllobates terribilis
AAATTAGACAAAATGTACAATTGGGGGAGGGAGGTTGAACTTGATGGACAAAGGTCTTTATTCAACGTATGTTACTATGATACTATGAAATGCACATGTTTGTTCATTTGAGCGTTTCGCGCTTTTTCAGGCAGTTTTCAGAGCGTTTCACGCTTTTTTAAGCGGTTTTCAGAGTGAAACCTGCCTAAAAAAAGGTGTGCACATATCTTAAAAGTGGACAATCAAGGGAATTATGGAAAAGTTTCGCCGGGATCCAAAGTCACGTCAAAAGCAAATTTTCATATCCCCTTGCTGAATAGAACAGATCAACAGAAGAAAGTTTGGGCAGTGAGAAGTCAGCCATCAGCCGCCATTCATCTCCTGCCCATGTGCAGATGGATTATTTGATTATTATTATAAGTCCCATTGTGTGATTATTGCACTGACCCCACAATAAGCCACTTAGGAATCATTTCGGAGATGAATGTTACTAACGATCCCCCCCCAGATGTTTTCTCTAATGGAAAACATAACCTGATGGGTAAAACCAGGCTGCGAGGAAGCAATGATGCGGATTAAGCGCTTTACAGTCACAGTTTACATCAGTACAATAAGCACACAATGGATCCCGAGGGCTTTTTGCCTGGAAGCGTTCGGATAGAAAAGTGTTTTATTCATGGAAGCTTGTACACAAGGTAAAGGATGACGTTCTGTATAACCTGGGTCTACAACCTGGGGCTCTAAAGTTGTTAGGAAACAACAACTCCCAGCATGCCCTGGCAACCACATCTTTATGACAAACTATGCAAAAGAATCAGGACAACTCCTATTAGGGTATATAGATCAGAACCTTATTAGGGTATATGGATCGGAACAATTCCTATTAGGGTATATGGATCGGAACAATTCCTATTAGGGTATATGGATTAGAACTCTATTAGGGTACATGGATCAGAACCCTATTAGGGTATATGGATCAGAACTCTATTAAGGTATATGGATCAGAACCCTATTAGGTTATATGGATCAGAACCCTATTAGGGTATATAGATCAGAACCCTATTAAGTTATATGGATCAGAACCCTATTAGGTTATATGGATCAGAACCCTATTAGGGTATATGTATCAGAATCCTATCAAGGTATATGGGTCAGAATAATGCCTATTAGGGTATATGTATCAGAACCCTACTAAGGTATATGGATCAGAACCCTATTAGGGTATATGGATCATAACCCTATTAGGTTATATGGATCAGAACTCTATTAAGGTATATGGATCAGAACCCTAACAAGGTATATAGATCGGAACAATTCCGATTAGGGTGTATGGATCAGAACACTATTAGGGTATATGGATGACTGCTTTGCACACTCTTGGCATTCTCTTGATGAGCTTCAAGAGGTAGTCACCGGAAATGGTCTTCCAACAATCTTGAAGGAGGTCCCAGAGATGCTTAGCACTTGTTGGCCCTTTTGCCTTCACTCTGCGGTCCAGCTCACCCCAAACCATCTCGATTGGGTTCAGGTCTGGTGACTGTGGAGGCCAGGTCATCTGGCGTAGCACCCCATCACTCTCCTTCTTGGTCAAATAGCCCTTACACAGCCTGGAGGTGTGTTTGGGGTCATTGTCCTGTTGAAAAATAAATGATGGTCCAACTAAACGCAAACCGGATGGAATAGCATGCCGCTGCAAGATGCTGTGGTAGCCATGCTGGTTCAGTATGCCTTCAATTTTGAATAAATCCCCAACAGTGTCACCAGCAAAGCACCCCCACACCATCACACCTCCTCCTCAATGCTTCACGGTGGGAACCAGGCATGTAGAGTCCATCCGTTCACCTTTTCTGCGTCGCACAAAGACACGGTGGTTGGAGCCAAAGATCTCAAATTTGGACTCATCAGACCAAAGCACAGATTTCCACTGGTCTAATGTCCATTCCTTGTGTTCTTTAGCCCAAACAAGTCTCTTCTGCTTGTTGCCTATCCTTAGCAGTGGTTTCCTAGCAGCTATTTTACCATGAAGGCCTGCTGCACAAAGTCTCCTCTTAACAGTTGTTGCAGAGATGTGTCTGCTGCTAGAACTCTGTGTGGCATTGACCTGGTCTCTAATCTGAGCTGCTGTTAACCTGCGATTTCTGAGGCTGGTGACTCGGATAAACTTATCCTCAGAAGCAGAGGTGACTCTTGGTCTTCCTTTCCTGGGGCGTCCTCACGTGAGCCAGTTTCTTTGTAGCGCTTGATGGTTTTTGCAACTGCACTTGGGGACACTTTCAAAGTTTGCCCAATTTTTCAGACTGACTGACCTTCATTTCTTAAAGTAATGATGGCCACTCGTTTTTTTTTTAACTTAACTGCTTTTTTTCTTACCATAATACAAATTCTAACAGTCTATTCAGCAGGACTATCAGCTGTGTATCCACCTGACTTCTGCACAACACAACTGATGGCCCCAACCCAATTTATAAGGCAAGAAATCCCACTTATTAAACCCGACAGGGCACACCTGTGAAGTGAAAACCATTTCTGGTGACTACCTCTTGAAGCTCATCAAGAGAATGCCAAGAGTGTGCAAAGCAGTCATCAAAGCAAAAGGTGGCTACTTTGAAGAACCTAGAATATAAGACATATTTTCAGTTGTTTCACACTTTTTTGCTAAGTATATAATTCCACATGTGTTAATTCATAGTTTTGATGCCTTCAGTGTGAATGTACCATTTTCAAAGTCATGAAAGTACAGAAAAATCTTTAAATGAAAAGGTGTTTCCAAACTTTTGGTCTGTACTGTATATGGATCAGAACCCTATTAGGGTAAATGTATTAGAACCCTATTAGGTTATATGGATCAGAACTCTATTAAGGTATATGGATCAAAACCCTATTAGGTTATATGGATCAAAATACTATTAGGGTATATGGATCAGAACCCTATTAGGGTATATGGATCAGAACCCTAACAAGGTATATGGATCGGAACAATTCCGATTAGGGTGTACGGATCAGAACCCGATTAGGGTATATAGATGGGAACAATCCCTATTAGGGTATATGGGTCAGAACAATTCCTAATGAGGTATATAAATCAGAACAATTCCTATTAGGTTATATGTATTAGAATAATTCCTATTATAGTATATGGATCAGAACAACTCCCTATAGAGGTATGTGAATCAGAACTACTCCTATTAGTGTATATGGCTTAGACAATTGCTATTAGGGTATATTGATCAGAACAAACAGTATTTGGGTATATGGACATCTTTTATTAGCCAGAGCAAAGAGATACCGGAAAAAAAATGTGCCCGTATTTTGGAGAACCCCTATATTACTTGGCTCTCCATCCATTTGAATAAGTGCTATGTAGTACTACATTTATCCAGCAGTGGCCGCTATAGTGAAAATTCACAGCTTTCCACAGGTTTCCTTTGAACTGCCAGACCTGCGGCAATCAGGTTTGGATTTAACAATATACTATCCAATCTTAAAGGGTAGCCGTCATTTTAATTTTTCTTTCATAATAGTACATGTGAAAATAAGAGACTTTGTAATATATATTATTAGAGAAAATCTGCTTCTTTGTCCTCCTGGACTGATCTTTCAATCTCAAAAAATTAAATTCAAGCGTGAAATGTGTTTTCAGTGAGTATAGACTTTCCCATTACTGAGATAGGAGATGACAGTTGGTGCTCATAAAGTTCTATGGAGAATTGTAACTGTCATTTCAGCAGAACTTGCAGTGGAATGCCTGTGTCTGTCTCTAACTCCTCCCTCCTCCATAGAAGTTTACAAGCACCAACTGTCAGCTCCTATCTCAATAATAGGATAATCTGTCTTCACTGAATAGAGATCTTACCCATGAAATAAGAGTGACTGATCAATCCTGGAGGAGAAAAAATCGGATTCCTCAGATCTTTAATCTCCTGCTTCCAGGGGCCATAACCTGTTTTCATACTAAAAATTGTAAAAAAAAACCTCTTCCTAAAATATATGTAGGAAAGAGTTCTCTACAGTTAGTGGATAAAGTTCTAGATTTAAATAAATTACATGAAAGCCTCTACAAGTCTATGATCCACTAATAAAAGCCCAATATGAGGGCAGGGTATGTATTCCATATAGACAGATATAGAATAAGGAGAATTTGAGCACCCCCTAAAAATAGATAATGGAAAGGATTCTCTGCAGTTAAAGTGATTAAATGTCTAAACTCAAATAAATGACATCAATGCACCCCTATGTTTATGATCTGCTAGTAAAAGCTCAAGATGAGGGTAGTGTAAGTATTCCATATAGACAGATATAGCATCAGGAGAATTTGCATACAACCTAAACATAGATAATGGAAAGGATTCTCTACAGTTAAAGGGATTAAACGTCTAAACGCAAATAAATGACATTAATGCACCCCTAAAATATATATAGGAAAGAGTTCTCTACAGTTAGTGGATAAAGTTCTAGATTTAAATAAATTACATGAAAGCCTGTATAAGTCTATGATCCACTAAATGAGGGCAATGTAAATATTCCCTTTAGACAGATATAGCATGAGGAAAATTTGAGCACCCTTTAAAAATAGATAATGGAAAGGATTTTCTACAGTTAAAGTGGTTAAACAGTTAAACTCAAATAAATTACATCAATGCACTTTTACGTTTATGATCTACTGGTAAAAGCATGATATAAGGGCAGTTTAAATATTCTCTATTGATAGATAAACCATGAGGATTTGAGTACCCCCTAAAAATAGATAATGGAAATGATTCTCTACAGTTACAGTGGTTAAATGTCTAAAATCAAATAAATTATATCAATGCACCCCTGTATGTTTATGATCCGCTAGTGAAAGAACAATATGAGGAGAGAGTAAAGATTCCCCGGAGATAGACATAGGAAGGAGTTCTCTACAGTAAGGGCTGGAAGGATTCTCTAGTCTCTATGCTGAAAATCTGTATTTTAAAGTACTTGAAATGCTTTTTTGAATATATTCAGCATTGAATACTAAAAAGCAATTGCCTTTAATACCTAAAATGCTTTGATGCTAGATTTTTGGGACAAAAAAATTGTACGCAATAATCCGAGGTGTTTTATACACTGAAAATGCAGCATTTAAGCTAACGCTACATGCACAAGATATATGGGGTCGTGGCAGTCGCTGTCTCAGTGACAGTGCATTCTAAGAATGTGATACAGGGGTTGGTACATCTGCTTGAGAAGTAATTAAGTTTAGACTTCAGTTTAGAACCTGTCGATATTGATGGAATCGGCCGATAGTCTAACGATCTCGTATGTCCAATTTTGGACTGCTGATCATATTGTCTCCCGGAGATATGCTGCTGCCAATCATGTCTGGCAGAAGCCCTGTCATAGGGAATATAGGAGTGCTCCTATGTATGGGAAAGCCGGCTGAGATGACTGCTGGATTGCCAGACCATCTCATGTGTGGTGGGCTCAACAGTAATTCACACCATCAGGTCAGAATGAGATTTCCATAAAGCTACTGTACCCCATAAAAAATTGTAGTCTCCTAGCCTGGGTCAAAGTGCCACCAAGGCATGAAGATGTTCGAATCTTGACCTATGACTAATGCCTTACCATACGTATACAGTGGTGGCCAAAAGTATTGGCATCCCTGCTATTCTGTCAGATAATACTCAGTTTCTTCCTGAAAATGATTGCAATCACAAATTCTTTGATATTATTCTCTTCATTTAATTTGCATGCAAGGAAAAAACACAAAAAAGAATGAAGCAAAAATCAAATCATTGATCATTTCACACAAAACTCCAAAAATGGGCCGGACAAAAGTATTGGCACCCTCAGCCTAATACTTGGTTGCACAACCTTTAGCCAAAATAACTGCGAACAACCGCTTCCGGTAACCATCAATGAGTTTCTTACAATGCTCTGCTGGAATTGTAGACCATTCTTCTTTGGCAAACTACTTCAGGTCCCTGATATTTGAAGGGTGCCTTCTCCAAACTGCCATTTTGAGATCTCTCCACAGGTGTTCTATGGGATTCAGGTCTGGACTCATTGCTGGCCGCCTTAGAAGTCTCCAGTGCTTTCTCTCAAACCATTTTATAGTGCTTTTGGAAATGTGTTTTGGGTCATTGTCCTGCTGGAAGACCCATGACCTCTGAGGGAGACCCAGCTTTCTCACACTGGGCCCTACATTATGCTGCAAAATTTGTTGGTAGTCTTCAGACTTCATAATGCCATGCACACGGTCAAGCAGTCCAGTGCCAGAGGCAGCAAAGCAACCCCAAAACATCAGGGAACCTCCACCATGTTTGACTGTAGGGACCGTGTTCTTTTCTTTGAATGTCTCTTTTTTGTTCCTGTACACTCTATGTTGATGCTTTTTCCCAAAAAGCTCTACTTTTGTCTCATCTGACCAGAGAACATTCTTCCAAAACGTTTTAGGCTTTCTCAGGTAAGTTTTGGCAAACTCCAGCCTGGTTTTTTTATGTCTCGGGGTAAGAAGTGGGGTCTTCCTGGGTATCCTACCATACAGTCCCTTTTCATTCAGACGCCGACGGATAGTACGGGTTGACACTGTTGTACCCTCGGACTGCAGGGCAGCTTGAACTTGTTTGGATGTCAGTCGAGGTTCTTTATCCACCATCCGCACAATCTTGCGTTGAAATCTCTCGTCAATTTTTCTTTTCCGTCCACATCTAGGGAGGTTAGCCACAGTGCCATGGGCTTTAAACTTCTTGATGACACTGCGCACGGAAGACACAGGAACATTCAGGTCTTTGGAGATGGACTTGTAGCCTTGAGATTGCTCATGCTCCCTCACAATTTGGTTTCTCAAGTCCTCAGACAGTTCTTTGGTCTTCTTTCTTTTCTCCATGCTCAATGTGGTACACACAAGGACACAGGACAGAGGTTGAGTCAACTTTAATCCATGTTAACTGGCTGCAAGTGTGATTTAGTTATTGCCAACACCTGTTAGGTGCCACAGGTAAGTTACAGGTGCTGTTAATTACACGAATTAGAGAAGCATCACATGATTTTTCAAACAGTGCCAATACTTTTGTCCACCCCCTTTTTTAGGTTTGGTGAGGAATTGTATCCAATTTGGCTTTAGGACAATTCTTTTTGTGTTTTTTCATTGAAGACAAATTAAATGAAGAGAATAATACCAAAGAATTTGTGATTGCAATCATTTTCAGGAAGAAACTGAGTATTATCTGACAGAATTGCAGGGGTGCCAATACTTTTGGCCACCACTGTATATTGAGCTTAATCTCTAATGATTAAGATAGGAAAGGATTTTCTACAGTAAAGGTACACACAGAGTTTTTTGATGCGGGTATGCTCCAAAAAATGTCTGCAAAAATCACTAAAAAATGCTTAAAAGACTCTTCCTATACATTCAGTATTTTGAGTGTTTTTTTTTTCCACTTTATTCTTTCAGAAACTCAGTGGGATGACTTTTACGCTTTTTGATCAAAATAGTGTTAACCAAGTACCCTATGTTATTTGTATGTGCTATTCCTATTTACTTATTTGCTATAGAGTATTTGCTCAATTTGTTTTTTTCTTACTTGCACTTTGTCTGTGAAATGGCCACAGTGTGAACGCGCTCTTACACATGGCATGAATACCAGCTTATAGTCCGCCTCATTTCTTTGGTTTTGCTGTAGTTTATTGTACTTTGTACAAACCTCTTTCTGAGCTAGGCATTTCATCTATATAGCTTCCTAAGGGCAAGTGTCTGAACAGTCGAGCCCCTGTCCTTATTCACATTGAGGTCGGCTGACACATGGTGAAATTTTAATACTAGAGACAGGATAGGACCGTCTCGATTGGGTCACTTTGTCGTGGTGGGATGACTTTTACGCTTTTTGATCAAAATAGTGTAAGCTATGTACCCCATGTTATTTATATGTACTATTGCTATTTACTTGATTACTTACTACAGGGTATATGCTCAATTTGTTTTTTTTTCTTGGGTTTTGTCCGTGAAATGACCACAGTGTGAACGCGCTCTTACACATGGCATGAATACCAGCTTATAGTCCGGCTCATTTCTTTGGTTTTGCTGTAGTTTCTAGTACTTTGTACAAACCTCTTTCTGAGCTAGGCATTTCATCTATATAGCTTACCAAGGGCAAGTGTCTGAACAGTCGAGCCCCTGTCCTTATTCACATTGAGGTCGGCTGACACAAGGTGAAATTTTAATACTAGAGACAGGATAGGACCGTCTTGATTGGGTCACCTTGTCGTGGTGGAGTGACTTTTATGCTTTTTGATCAAAATAGTGTTAGCTATGTACCCCATGTTATTTATATGTACTATTGCTATTTATTTGATTACTTACTACAGGGTATATGCTCACTTTGTTTTTTTCTTCTTGGGGTTTATTCTTCGGGAAACACCTTGTAGGACAAAGGAAAGTGCGTGTCACTTCTTTGACGTGGCTTAAAGGGTTAATGTGTGTTGTTACTTAGTTCCATGGACAGAAAAAAATGAAAAAAAAAAAGTTACAGCTCTCAGAATGTATTGACATAAACAAACAAACAAACAAAATTTGTTTTTAAAGTTTTATTTAGTAAAACATCATAAAATAAAAAAAGATTAATTTGGTATCTCTTTAATCATACAATAAAGTTGCCATCTTATATATTCAGTGAGCACAGAAACAGTTACTGAATTACAATTATATTCCTAAATGATAATTAAATGATTGCTATGACTAATAAAAATTAGTCCAAATCCCGGGCCGCTACAGGGAGATCGAGCATTTGCTGCCAGATTCTCCTATAGATTACAGCTGATCGTGAGAATCCAAGCATGATCAGCTTACAGGACCACCATAAAGCTAGCCACGTTGCCCCTATATTCTTTATTACGTTGCGCACCGTGGACAAAGGAACATCAAGATCTCTGGAGATGGACTTGTAACCTTCAGATTGTTGATATTGTTCAACAATTTTGGTTCTCAATTCCTCAGACAGTTCTCTTATCCTCTTTCTGATCTCTATTCTTAGTGTTGCACACACAAAATTGAGTCAACTTCTCCACTTTTTATCTGGTTTCAGGTGTGGTTTTCATATGGACCACACCTGTTACTTGCCACAGATGAGTTTTAACGAGCCTAAAATTCTTCCATTTTCTTCTTTCAGATTAAGTCAGAAGACCCCCCAGAGCAGGATGTGCTGCTGATCTGCCATAACCTCCTCTGCCCCAAGCACAGCTGGTTGGTCCATGGGGGCTGATGGCACTGATCAGAAGATCAGAATGCTGAACATACAGAACGCAGCTTGGGGCAGCCGTCAGGACTGGTACCAGGACAATCTAGTGAGCAGCCAACCCAATCCAGGTACTGTCATCTTTCCTAGAGGAAGTAGTACCATTCTCATTCCGCATTCAAGAGTGGATTTTTGTATAAAGACTCAGTGCACCTGTATTTTTCAGTTTTTATAAAAGTTACTGTATCAGTATTAGTTGGTTTGTATTAAATCACATATCTACAATACGTAAATGGAATCTGTCAGCAGAAAATGACTGTTCAAACTAAGCACAAGCGTGATCGAGCAGTTCAATGCACCTTCCTACCTACCTGTTTTATGCCTACTTCAACCTCCTTTTTCTTGATTGGCAGCCACAAGAGAGCAGAGATCGATGGAAAACAAGTAAGTGGGAAGGTGCACTGAACTACTCGGTCACAGTAAGGAAGCATCAAGTGCATGTGCTTGGTTTGAACAGTCATTTTCTGCTGATGGATTCTCTATAAAGGTAGTTCGACAGCAGAATTTTCCATATTAGACCAAAAACAATGCCAGGTTGTCCACTTAAAACATGTAAAAACCTACTTTTCTGGTTGCTGATCAATGTATCATTGCTGAGAAAATTAACTGTTAATCTGTATGTACATTAAGTGCCAATTGGGCAGTCCCAAGCCAGGTGAGAGTCTGTTTTGTCAAAACCCACTCCGACATATCTTTCTTTGTCTTGATTGATGGCTTCAGTGCTGTACCCCATCATCGTGTCCTGCTTCGGCATGTACAGTATTAGTTCGATAAGGCCGGTGCTGGGAGGTTGCGGCATGTGCGTCACCCTGTGGAAGAACGGTGCATGTGTGTAGTTTCAGTGCCAGGCAAGATGATGAACAGAGAGCTCTGATCATATCATATCAATCAAGATGAAGGTATAGGTTTAGGGGAGTTTTTTTTCTTAGAGACTTGCCTAGTTTGGGACTGCCCACTTGGCACTTATAACCTAGATTACATGTTAGTTTTCTAAGGAATAGTACTTTGATCAAAATAAACAAAAATATTTTTCCCATTTATTTAAAGGGGACCTGTCACTGGATTTTTTAAAATTAAACTGAGTATCTCCTCCAATTGTCGTTGCTCAACTGATTCTGGAACAGTTTTTCTTTTTCTTCTACGCCCCTCCGTTCCAAAGTTATACCCCCTTGAAATAAGGATGCAAATTTTCCCTTCAATGAACTGGGCGTATACCATAGAACTTCACTGTGGGTGTTTGCTTTTTTTCCTCTGATGCTGGCCAATCAAAACACGGCCACGCCCACAGAGAAGTTCTGTGCTATACACCTCTTTGGTTGAAGGGCTAATTTACAGCTTTATTTGCAAGGGGCATAACTTTGAAATGGAGAGGCACAGAAGAAAAAGAAAAGCTGTTCCGGAATCGGTGGATCGGCATCAAATAAAGGAGATACTCAGTTTAAAAAAAAAATCTGGTGAAATGTCCCCTATAAGTGGTGTTGTTATTGATTTAACAAGGACAAATCTGCTCAAATATTACTTTAAATGCATTATAAGTGTGTCTAAAAATTATCGGTGTGTAGTAAACCATTTTTAAAACCCGTAATATCTACCTTCCTGACTTTGGTTATTACACAAATCCATGCTTTTTCTATGCACGTACCAGTCCAGGGCACCCCCTAACTAAATGCATGTTAGTCCCATAATGCGTGGTACATTAACTCATTGCTATGATCTATTCTCATACTATTTTCCGCATTTTTTTCTACCTGAGTTTTGTATATTCTTACTTCATATAAAATAAGTATACCGTTACACTGTTCCTTTAATTTTCTTATAGCATAATTACACTTTTTCCATCAATCAACAGTACAATATATCTTATTAGAGGAAATACCTCCTTTCCCACTTATCAGTCACTTCTTTTTCCTCCAACTGATCATTTACTTTCAAAAACTGCTCAAATCTGTCTACTGATCGGTCTTCACTGAAGGATCAAACTACACCTGCTGCCTACAGAAGTCTATAGAAAGTTTGTTTTTCTTTTTTATTTCTTCATATAAAATAAGCATATCATTAAGCTGTTCCTTTAGTTCTTTTATAGAATAATTACACTTTTTTTTCCATCAATCAACAGTACAATATATCTTATTAGACAAAAATACCTCCTTCCCCACTTATCAGTCACTTAATTCCCCCCCCACTGATCATTCACTTTCAAAAACTGCTCCAATCTGTCTACAGTTCAGTCTTCACTAAAGGATCAAATTACACCTGCTGCCTATAGAAGTCTATGGAGAGGGGCGGGGAAAAAAGCATACAATCAAAACATTGTTGACGCTTCTAGCGCAGGTGGGAAAACTTCCAAAAATGTAGAATTCAGGTTATATAATGGCCAGAAATGATGTTTTCTCTCGTGTGCACATGTGGGTTAGTCTGAATAATTCTAACACATGGAGATTATATATTAAAAAAATAAATAAAATAAAACAATAAAATAAAATTTCAGTAAAAGTTACAGAAAGCCACAAGCTCATTGGGGGAATATATTGATGATAGTTTACAGGAGATAAAATACATGCACTATAATGGTGCTTTATATATGAAATTATAGGTTTTATTTTGTATTTTTGAGTTTTTTTGGTACATATTCCATCAGTGCTGAGTCAGTAAAGGCAATGACTATATCTCGGTGATATGTCTCACAATAGACAGTCTTGCGGTGCTGCGCTGTGGTCGAGGCAGGAAATGAACAGTCTTCCGAGCTGTCTGCAGATGTGAATGTTTTGCACAGCGGCGTGAACTATTAATTTGTCTAAGAACATGTGTTTTATACATTGCGGCCTTGTGTTTTTTTGTTATCTATATATGATTAGTTTCACAAAGGCAAAAAAAAATGTAATGTTCCATATGTTCTACAAAAACAGAAAAACAAGATAACACGTCTTCTCCATTTTATATCAAAAATGTCTTGTTATCAGGTAAATATCAGTGGACTCTTAAAGGGGTTTCCACCCCCGCCCTTAAAATATACTCATACATCTATATGCAGGCGCTTGATAGATATTGTCATGACAGGTGAGCGCTGCAGCCAATCAGTGGCCACTGTTTTTATTTGACATGGGACACTATTTTCATTTAAGAAGGGGTTGTCCAAGTAGTGGACACCCCCTTTAAAGGAACAGTAGACCCCAACTAGAAAACTATCTTATATGGATAAACTGGGCGGTGGATGGCATATATTGATTACTGTGATGATCAGAATGAGAATGTAGATTCATTTTCCAAATTAAAAGGATTGACCTTTCTATAGTTTAAAACAATTTTGTGGCACATACTAAAAATATTTATTTTCCAAAGCGCGCTAGGCTGGCTTAATATTTATTTCCCAGAGCGCGTTAGGCTGGCTTAATATTTATTTCCCAGAACGTGTTAGGCTGGCTTAATATTTATTTCCCAGAGCGCGTTAGGCTGACTTAATATTTATTTCCCTGAGCGCGTTAGGCTGGCTTAATATTTATTTCCCAGAACGTGTTAGGCTGGCTTAATATTTATTTCCCAGAGCGCGTTAGGCTGACTTAATATTTATTTCCCAGAGCACATTAGGCTGGCTTAATATTTATTTCCCAGAGCGCGTTAGGCTGGCTTAATATTTATTTCCCAGAGCGCGTTAGGCTGGCTTAATATTTATTTCTCAGAACACTTTAGGCTGGCTTAATATTTATTTCGCAGAAAGCTTTAGGCTGGCTTAATATTTATTTCCCAGAATGCATTAGGCTGGCTTAATATTTATTTCCCACAGCGCGTTAGGCTGGCTTAATATTTATTTCCCAGAACGCGTTAGCCTGGCTTAATATTTATTTCCCAAAGTGCATAAGGCTGGCTTAATATTTATTTCCCAGAACGCGTTAGGCTGGCTTAATATTTATTTCCCAGAACGCGTTAGGATGGCTTAATATTTATTTCCCAGAATGTGTTAGGCTGGCTTAATATTTATTTCCCAAAGCGCATAAGGCTGGCTTAATATTTAATTCCCAGAGCGCGTTAGGCTGGCTTAATATTTATTTCCCAAAACGCATTAGGCTGGCTTAATATTTAATTCCCAGAGCGCGTTAGGCTGGCTTAATATTTATTTCCCAGAATGCGTTAGCCTGACTTAATATTTATTTCCCAAAGTGCATAAGGCTGGCTTAATATTTATTTCCCAGAACGCGTTAGCCTGGCTTAATATTTATTTCCCAGAATGCGTTAGGCTGGCTTAATATTTATTTCCCAGAACGCGTTAGCCTGGCTTAATATTTATTTCCCAGAACGCGTTAGGCTGGCTTAATATTTGTTTCCCAGAACGCGTTAGCTAGCTTAATATTTATTTCCCAGAACGCGTTAGGCTGGCTTAATATTTATTTCCCAGAATGCGTTAGGCTGGCTTAATATTTATTTCCCAGAACGTGTTAGCTAGCTTAATATTTATTTCCCAGAACGCGTTAGCCTGGCTTAATATTTATTTCCCAAAGTGCATAAGGCTGGCTTAATATTTATTTCCCAGAACGCGTTAGGCTGGCTTAATATTTATTTCCCAGAACGCGTTAGCCTGGCTTAATATTTATTTCCCAAAGTGCATAAGGCTGGCTTAATATTTATTTCCCAGAGCGCGTTAGGCTGGCTTAATATTAACTTCCCAAAGCATTTTAGGCTGGCTTAACATTAATTTCCCAAAGTGCGTCAGACTGTATTAATAATTTCTCAAAGTGCGTTAGCCTGGCTTAATTTTTATTTCCCAAAGTGCGTAGAATTGCTTAATATTTATTTCTCAAAGCGCATTGACCTCATATTTATTTCCCAAAATGCGTTAGCTGGTTTAATATTTATTTCTCAAAGCGAGGTAGGCTGGTTTAATATTTATTTCTCAAAGCTCATTTAGCTGGCTTAATGTTTATTTCATAAAGCGCATTAGGCCAGCTTCATATATATGTTTCCCAAAGCGCATTAGACTGACATACTAGTTATTTCCGAAATTGCATTAGGCTGGCTTAGTATTTATTCCCTAAAGCGCGTTAGGCTGGCTTACAAAATGAACGGATATATATTTTTTACAGCACGTGCATTTGATTTCTTAATATCTCAAAACACAGTGGATTTTCCACAAGCAAAATGGGAATAGCCATTGCGTTTTGGCTCCATGGGAACGTAACCTCAAACTACTCAACTATGTAAAATAAAACTCAATGTTTTAGGCTGTATTCACACTAAAAACTCCAATAACAATAGTCAGTCAAAAAATCTCTAATATTCCAACTGAGAAAATGGTAAAAAAATAAAATCCAATTCCACCATGTTTATGAGCTACATTTTTATGGCTTTTATTGTGCAGTGATACCAAACTTGTACACATTTTTATTATTTTAGTAGGTTAAAAAGATTCTTTGTAAAAAAGTAAAGAAATTTTGCCATTCTCTGATATTCATAACTTTTTTACTTTTTCTGTAAATGAACCTTTGTATGGTCTTGTTTTTTTCGTGTCGAGATGTAGGTTTTAATGGCACCATGATACATGCAGTTGGTTTGCTTTGCAATTTTTTGGGGGAAGAGGAAACCCTAAAAAAGGGTTTTTAATTTTTACTTTTTTTTCTTGAAGGCTTTTACATTCTTGGTTATATAATTTTATAGTGTGATCGATCAATAGGTGACAGATTAGACCCCTGTTCGGAGCCCCTGAATGTTAGATGTAATTTGTGGGTGAACTTTAATTTGCAGTGAGTGTTCAAATCCCCTGCAGCGCCACCCCAGGGGGAAATAAAGTATTACATGGTGTCAAGGATAACAGCCGGGGGGTCATGCAGATCCCACCGCTGTTACCAGGGAGACGCAATAGTCAGGGCAATTACGCAAGTGACTGACGAGTGATCTGTAAGAGGGTGTGACGCAAAAGATGGGAATCCCCAGCGCTGTGTGGCATTTGTGTATAAGGTCTGCAATCCACTGTCCATACAGGACCCTGCGGAACCAACCGGAAGAGGGAGAGTTTCAGGAGGGATGAGTTTAGACGGGGCACTGGGTCAGTTGACCTTGATGACGCAGTTCCCGGATATAAGAGGCCAGCAAGAGGGACGGTCAGGATGTGTGTCGAGGAAGAAGCTGAGGCCGGGGTGCCAAGTTGTGACAGGAAGCTTGAGTCAGCGGGTTGTGGCACGTTTGGAAGCAGAATCCAGACGACGCCAGTCAAGGTTCGGGAACCAAGCCACACCGAGCACCATCCGGGTACCAGACCTTCGCCAGGCAAGTTCCGGAATGCAGACGACGCTGGTCAAGGCTCAAGAACCAGAGCTACGCTGGTCAAGTTCTGGAGCTCAGAGAACACCAGTCAAGACCCGAGACCCAGCCCTCATCCCACTGGGCACGAGAGACATCCGTCGCTGGTCAAGCACCGAAGATTCATTGGGGTTCCCAGTTCAGGAGTGGATGCCTGTATGAGATAGCTAAGATTATTGTCTATAAAATGATGGAAGTCTCACGTTTGAAGCAGTAGTGGATGGTGAGATATGGAGCCTGAAAGTCAAAAGTTCAAAACATTGTTACCCTTTTGCTTGTCAGTGTAAATCAATAAGGGCAGGACAGGACTGGTCCTCCAGAACGAGAAACGCACTTTCTAGTTGCCTTCTTCTTTGGTCAACAGATGCAGCTCATGAACAAAAGACCCTAGAATTACGGAATACATAAGAGATAGAAAGAATATAGATATACTGACGGTGCTGTAGCTATAGTATACGGTATATAAGTGTAACGTTCCCGGTTCCTGTAGATCTGTAATCTGTATAATTTGCTCTGGAGTCCATGTACGGAGGGTTATGTTGACTTTGACAGTCGGGTGACTCCACCCATGCGTGAATAGTTAAATCACCATCCAGGTCACTAGGGTTTCTGCAGCGCTATGTGGTCAGCAGCCGTCACTGGTGATTGACTGGTTTTAACACCAGAAATGACTGCAGCTTATAGCATCTTGTGTTGGTGAGTGACTTGCGCCCAAAGAAATTTGTGTCCGACATGACACTTGCGTTCGAGGCACTGAATACCCCGTAGTCCATGTTAACTATAGCAAACATGTACGGCATCCGTTGGCTACTCTTGCCTATGGGTCTACTATGTTTCATTCCAGCATGTTGCTGCCATGAGGGCCGACAGCTCGGGGTTACGACAACCTGTTCTGTTCAACTAGCGCAGCTTATATCATCCCGTTGGTGTCTGAGCCTAAGGGCCGTACGTTTTCCGCCTCCGACGATGAGACGTGCCCAGCATTTTAGATGCAAAAATATAGGAGATATTCACAGCGTTTGGTTGAATTTGTAGATCGACTGTATTCTGAGTTAATTAATACATAAGGTAGCCAAGATCTTAAATGTGCTGGCCCAATTGGGCAATAAACAACTCCGTTAAAGACTCCTTGGCTCAACTCTGTGGCAAGGGAATGCGTGTATTTGTGTAAACCAGTAAGACTTTTTTAAAGTGGCTCTCCACTTAAAGTAGAAAAGATACATAACAACAAACCAAGCACTTCTTGGGTCCAGTATGGGCAATCCCTTTATCCAGTTCGAGCACTCCCTGGGTCCAGTATCAGTACTCCCTGGGTCCAATACAAGCACTCCCTGGGTCCAGTACGAACACTGCCTGGAACAAACCAAGCACTCCCTGGGTCCAGTACGAGCACTCCCTGGGTCCAGTACGGGCAGTCCCTTGGTCCAGTGTGAGCACTCCCTGGGTCCAGTACGAAAACTCCCTGGATCCAGTATGAGCACTCCCTGGATCCAGTATGAGCACTCCGTGGGTCAAATATGGGCACTGCCTGGGTCCAGTACCAACACTCCCTGGGTCCAGTACCAGCACTCCCTGGGACCAGTATTAGCACTCCATGGGTCCAGTACGAGCACCCCCTGGCTCCAGTACGAGAAATCCCTGGGTCCAGTTCGAGCCCTCCCAGGGTCCAGTATCAGTACTCCCTGGGTCCAGTAGGAGCACTCCCTAGGTCCAGTACGACCACTGCCTGGAACAAACCAAGCACTCCCTGGGTCCAGTACGAGCACTCCCTGGGTCCAGTACGGGCACTCCCTGGGTCCAGTACGAGCACTCCCTGGGTCCAGTATGAGCACTCCCTGGGTCCAGTACGAGCACTCCCTGAGTCCAGTACGAGAACTCCCTGGGTCCAGTACGGACACTCCCTGGGTCCAGTATGAGCACTCTATGGGTCCAGTATGAGCACTCCCTGGGTCCAGTATGAGCACTCCCTGGGTCCAGTACAGGCACTCCCTGGATCCAGTATGAGCACTCCCTGGGTTCTGTACGAGCACTCCCTGGATCCAGTATGAGCACTCCCTGGGTCCAATATGGGCACTGCCTGGGTCCAGTACCAACACTCCCTGGGTCCAGTATGACCACTGCCTGGGTCCAGTACGATCACTCCCTGGATCCAGTACTAGCACTCCCTGGGTCCAGTATGAGCACTCCCTGGGTCCAGTATGAGCACTCCCTGGGTCCAGTACGAGAACTCCCTGGGTCCAGTATGGACACTCCCTGGGTCCAGTATGAGCACTCTCTGGGTCCAGTATGAGCACTCCCTGGGTCCAGTATGAGCACTCCCTGGGTCCAGTACAGGCACTCCCTGGATCCAGTATGAGCACTCCCTGGGTTCTGTACGAGCACTCCCTGGATCCAGTATGAGCACTCCCTGGGTCCAATATGGGCACTGCCTGGGTCCAGTACCAACACTCCCTGGGTCCAGTATGACCACTGCCTGGGTCCAGTACGATCACTCCCTGGATCCAGTACTAGCACTCCCTGGGTCCAGTATGAGCACTCTATGGGTCCAGTATGAGCACTCCCTGGGTCCAGTATGAGCACTCCCTGGGTCCAGTACAGGCACTCCCTGGATCCAGTATGAGCACTCCCTGGGTTCTGTACGAGCACTCCCTGGATCCAGTATGAGCACTCCCTGGGTCCAATATGGGCACTGCCTGGGTCCAGTACCAACACTCCCTGGGTCCAGTATGACCACTGCCTGGGTCCAGTACGATCACTCCCTGGATCCAGTACTAGCACTCCCTGGGTCCAGTATGAGCACTCCCTGGGTCCAGTATGAGCACTCCCTGGGTCCAGTACGAGAACTCCCTGGGTCCAGTATGGACACTCCCTGGGTCCAGTATGAGCACTCTCTGGGTCCAGTATGAGCACTCCCTGGGTCCAGTATGAGCACTCCCTGGGTCCAGTACAGGCACTCCCTGGATCCAGTATGAGCACTCCCTGGGTTCTGTACGAGCACTCCCTGGATCCAGTATGAGCACTCCCTGGGTCCAATATGGGCACTGCCTGGGTCCAGTACCAACACTCCCTGGGTCCAGTATGAGCACTCCATGGGTCCAGTACGAGCACCCCCTGGGTCCAGTACGTGAAATCCCTGGGTCCAGTACGAGCACTCCCTGGGTCCAGTACGGGCACTCCCTGGGTCCAGTACGAGCACTCCCTGGGTCCAATACGATCACTCCCTGGGTCCAGTACGAGCACTCCCTGAATCCAGTATGAGCACTCCCTGGGTCCAGTATGAGCACTCCCTGGGTCCAGTACGAGAACTCCCTGGGTCCAGTACGGACACTCCCTGGGTCCAGTATGAGCACTCCCTGGATCCAGTATGAGCACTCCCTGGGTTCTGTACGAGCACTCCCTGGATCCAGTATGAGCACTCCCTGGGTCCAATATGGGCACTGCCTGGGTCCAGTACCAACACTCCCTGGGTCCAGTATGAGCACTCCATGGGTCCAGTACAAGCACCCCCTGGGTCCAGTACGTGAAATCCCTGGGTCCAGTACGGGCACTCCCTGGGTCAAGTAAGAGAAATCCCTGGGTCCAGTACAAACACTCCCTGGGACCAGTACGAGCACTCCATGGGTTCAATACAGGCACTCCCTGGGTCCAGTACGGGCACCCTCTGGGTCCAGTACAGGCACTCCCTGGGTTCAGTCTGAGCACTTCCTGGGTCCAGTACGAGCACTCCCTGGGTCCAGTACGAGCACTCGCTGGGTCCAGTAGGAGCACTCCCTGGGTCCAGTACGGGCACTTCCTGGGTCCAGTACGACCACTCCCTGGGTCCAATACGGGCACTGCCTGGGTCCAGTATGGGCACTCCCTGGGTCCAGTATGACCACTGCCTGGGTCCAGTACGATCACTCCCTGGATCCAGTACTAGCACTCCCTGGGTCCAGTATGAGCACTCCCTGGGTCCAGTATGAGCACTCCCTGGGTCCAGTACGAGAACTCCCTGGGTCCAGTACGGACACTCCCTGGGTCCAGTATGAGCACTCTCTGGGTCCAGTATGAGCACTCCCTGGGTCCAGTATGAGCACTCCCTGGGTCCAGTACAGGCACTCCCTGGATCCAGTTTGAGCACTCCCTGGGTTCTGTACGAGCACTCCCTGGATCCAGTATGAGCACTCCCTGGGTCCAATATGGGCACTGCCTGGGTCCAGTACCAACACTCCCTGGGTCCAGTATGAGCACTCCATGGGTCCAGTACGAGCACCCCCTGGGTCCAGTACGTGAAATCCCTGGGTCCAGTACGGGCACTCCCTGGGTCAAGTACGAGAAATCCCTGGGTCCAGTACAAACACTCCCTGGGATCAGTACGAGCACTCCATGGGTTCAATACAGGCACTCCCTGGGTCCAGTACGGGCACTCCCTGGGTTCAGTCTGAGCACTTCCTGGGTCCAGTACGAGCACTCCCTGGGTCCAGTATGAGCACTCGCTGGGTCCAGTAGGAGCACTCCCTGGGTCCAGTATGGGCACTTCCTGGGTCCAGTACGACCACTCCCTGGGTCCAATACGGGCACTGCCTGGGTCCAGTATGGGCACTCCCTGGGTCCAGTATGACCACTGCCTGGGTCCAGTACGATCACTCCCTGGATCCAGTACTAGCACTCCCTGGGTCCAGTACGAGCACTCCCTGGATCCAGTACCAGCACTCCCTGGGTCCAGTACCAGAAATCCCTGGATTCAGTACCAGCACTCCCTGGGTCCAGTATGAGAACTCCGTGGGTCCAGTACGGGCACTCCCTGGATCCAGTATGAGCACTCACTGGGTCCAGTACGAGCACTGCCCGGGTCCAGTACCACCACTACCTGGGTCCAGTACAAGCACTCCCTGGGTCCAGTACGAGCACCCCCTGGGTCCAGTACGAGCACTCCCTGGGTCCACTATGAGCACTCCCTGGGTCCAGTACGAGAACTCCCTGGGTCCAGTACAGGCACTCCCTGGGTCCAGTATGGGCACTCCCTAGGTCCAGTACGAGCACTCCATGGGTCCAGTACGAGCACTCTTTGGGTTCAGTACAGGCACTCCCTGGGTCCAGTATGGGCACTCCCTGGGTCAAGAATGAGCACTCCCTGGGTCCAGTATGAGCACTCCCTGGGTCCAGTACGGGCACTTCCTGGGTCCAGTACAACCACTCCCTGGGTCCAATACGGGCACTGCCTTGGTCCAGTATGGGCACTCCCTGGGTACAGTACGGGCACCCTCTGGGTCCAGTACGGGCACTGCCTGGGTTCAGTCTGAGCACTTCCTGGGTCCAGTACGAGCACCCCCTGGGTCCAGTACGAGTACTCGCTGGGTCCAGTAGGAGCACTCCCTGGGTCCCGTACGGGCACTTCCTGGGTCCAGTACGACCACTCTCTGGGTCCAATACGGGCACTGCCTTGGTCCAGTATGGGCACTCCCTGGGTCCAGTACGACCACTGCCTGGGTCCAGTACGAGCACTGCCCGGGTCCAGTACCAGCACTACCTGGGTCCAGTACGAGCACTCCCTGGGTCCAGTACGAGCACCCCCTGGGTCCAGTACGAGCACACCCTGGGTCCAGTACGAGAACTCCCTGGGTCCAGTACGGGCACTCCCTGGATCCAGTATGGGCACTCCCTAGGTCCAGTACGAGCACTCCATGGGTCCAGTACGAGCACTCCTTGGGTTCAGTACGGGCACTCCCTGGATCCAGTATGGGCACTCCCTAGGTCCAGTACGAGCACTCCATGGGTCCAGTACGAGAACTCCCTGGGTCCAGTACGGGCACTCCCTGGATCCAGTATGGGCACTCCCTAGGTCCAGTACGAGCACTCCATGGGTCCAGTACGAGCACTCCTTGTGTTCAGTACAGGCGCTCCCTGGGTCCAGTACGGGCACCCCATGGGTCCAGTACGAGCACTCCCTGGGTCCAGTATGAGCACTCCCTGGGTCAAGAATGAGCACTCCCTGGGTCCTCTATGAGCACTCCCTGGGTCCAGTACGACCACTTCCTGGGTCCAATACGGGCTCTGCCTGGGTCCAGCACAAGCACTCCCTGGATCCAGTACCAGCACTCCCTGGGTCCAGTACCAGCACTCCCTGGATTCAGTACCAGCACTCCCTGGGTCCAGTACCAGTACTCCTTGGGTCCAGTACCAGCACTCCCTGGGTCCAGTACGAGCACTCCCGGGGTCCAGTACGAGCACTCCCGGGGTCCAGTACGAGCATTCCCTAGGTCCAGTATGAGCACTCCCTGGGTCCAGTACGAGCACTCACTGGGTCCAGTACGAGCACTCCCTGGGTCCTTTACCAGCATTCCCTGGGTCCATTACGAGCACTCCCTGGATCCAGTACTAGCACTTCCTGGGTCCAGTATGAGCACTCCCTGGGTCCAGTACGAGCACTCCCTGGGTTCAGTACAGGAACTCCCTGGGTCCAGTATGAGCACTCCCTGGGTCCAATATGGGCACTGCCTGGGTCCAGTACCAACACTCCCTGGGTCCAGTATGAGCACTCCATGGGTCCAGTACGAGCACCCCCTGGGTCCAGTACATGAAATCCCTGGGTCCAGTACGGGCACTCCCTGGGTCAAGTAAGAGAAATCCCTGGGTCCAGTACAAACACTCCCTGGGACCAGTACGAGCACTCCATGGGTTCAATACAGGCACTCCCTGGGTCCAGTACGGGCACCCTCTGGGTCCAGTACGGGCACTCCCTGGGTTCAGTCTGAGCACTTCCTGGGTCCAGTACGAGCACTCCCTGGGTCCAGTACGAGCACTCGCTGGGTCCAGTAGGAGCACTCCCTGGGTCCAGTACGGGCACTTCCTGGGTCCAGTACGACCACTCCCTGGGTCTAATACGGGCACTGCCTGGGTCCAGTATGTGCACTCCCTGGGTCCAGTATGACCACTGCCTGGGTCCAGTACGATCACTCCCTGGATCCAGTACTAGCACTCCCTGGGTCCAGTATGAGCACTCCCTGGGTCCAGTATGAGCACTCCCTGGGTCCAGTACAAGAACTCCCTGGGTCCAGTATGGACACTCCCTGGGTCCAGTATGAGCACTCTCTGGGTCCAGTATGAGCACTCCCTGGGTCCAGTATGAGCACTCCCTGGGTCCAGTACAGGCACTCCCTGGATCCAGTATGAGCACTCCCTGGGTTCTGTACGAGCACTCCCTGGATCCAGTATGAGCACTCCCTGGGTCCAATATGGGCACTGCCTGGGTCCAGTACCAACACTCCCTGGGTCCAGTATGAGCACTCCATGGGTCCAGTACGAGCACCCCCTGGGTCCAGTACGTGAAATCCCTGGGTCCAGTACGGGCACTCCCTGGGTCAAGTACGAGAAATCCCTGGGTCCAGTACAAACACTCCCTGGGACCAGTACGAGCACTCCATGGGTTCAATACAGGCACTCCCTGGGTCCAGTACGGGCACCCTCTGGGTCCAGTACGGGCACTCCCTGGGTTCAGTCTGAGCACTTCCTGGGTCCAGTACGAGCACTCCCTGGGTCCAGTACGAGCACTCGCTGGGTTCAGTAGGAGCACTCCCTGGGTCCAGTACGGGCACTTCCTGGGTCCAGTACGACCACTCCTTGGGTCCAATACGGGCACTGCCTGGGTCCAGTATGGGCACTCCCTGGGTCCAGTATGACCACTGCCTGGGTCCAGTACGATCACTCCCTGGATCCAGTACTAGCACTCCCTGGGTCCAGTACGAGCACTCCCTGGATCCAGTACCAGCACTCCCTGGGTCCAGTACCAGAAATCCCTGGATTCAGTACCAGCACTCCCTGGGTCCAGTATGAGAACTCCGTGGGTCCAGTACGGGCACTCCCTGGATCCAGTATGAGCACTCACTGGGTCCAGTACGAGCACTGCCCGGGTCCAGTACCACCACTACCTGGGTCCAGTACAAGCACTCCCTGGGTCCAGTACGAGCACCCCCTGGGTCCAGTACGAGCACTCCCTGGGTCCAGTACGAGCACTCCCTGGGTCCAGTACAGGCACTCCCTGGGTCCAGTATGGGCACTCCCTAGGTCCAGTACGAGCACTCCATGGGTCCAGTACGAGCACTCTTTGGGTTCAGTACAGGCACTCCCTGGGTCCAGTACGGGCACCCCCTGGGTCCAGTACGAGCACTCCCTGGGTCCAGTATGAGCACTCCCTGGGTCAAGAATGAGCACTCCCTGGGTCCAGTATGAGCACTCCCTGGGTCTAGTACGGGCACTTCCTGGGTCCAGTACAACCACTCCCTGGGTCCAATACGGGCACTGCCTTGGTCCAGTATGGGCACTCCCTGGGTACAGTACGGGCACCCTCTGGGTCCAGTACGGGCACTCCCTGGGTTCAGTCTGAGCACTTCCTGGGTCCAGTACGAGCACCCCCTGGGTCCAGTACGAGCACTCGCTGGGTCCAGTAGGAGCACTCCCTGGGTCCAGTACGGGCACTTCCTGGGTCCAGTACGACCACTCTCTGGGTCCAATACGGGCACTGCCTTGGTCCAGTATGGGCACTCCCTGGGTCCAGTACGACCACTGCCTGGGTCCAGTACGAGCACTGCCCGGGTCCAGTACCAGCACTACCTGGGTCCAGTACGAGCACTCCCTGGGTCCAGTACGAGCACCCCCTGGGTCCAGTACGAGCACACCCTGGGTCCAGTACGAGAACTCCCTGGGTCCAGTACGGGCACTCCCTGGATCCAGTATGGGCACTCCCTAGGTCCAGTACGAGCACTCCATGGGTCCAGTATGAGCACTCCTTGGGTTCAGTACGGGCACTCCCTGGATCCAGTATGGGCACTCCCTAGGTCCAGTACGAGCACTCCATGGGTCCAGTACGAGAACTCCCTGGGTCCAGTACGAGCACTCCCTGGATCCAGTATGGGCACTCCCTAGGTCCAGTACGAGCACTCCATGGGTCCAGTACGAGCACTCCTTGTGTTCAGTACAGGCGCTCCCTGGGTCCAGTACGGGCACCCCATGGGTCCAGTACGAGCACTCCCTGGGTCCAGTATGAGCACTCCCTGGGTCAAGAATGAGCACTCCCTGGGTCCTCTATGAGCACTCCCTGGGTCCAGTACGACCACTTCCTGGGTCCAATACGGGCTCTGCCTGGGTCCAGCACAAGCACTCCCTGGATCCAGTACCAGCACTCCCTGGGTCCAGTACCAGCACTCCCTGGATTCAGTACCAGCACTCCCTGGGTCCAGTACCAGCACTCCTTGGGTCCAGTACCAGCACTCCCTGGGTCCAGTACGAGCACTCCCGGGGTCCAGTACGAGCACTCCCAGGGTCCAGTACGAGCATTCCCTAGGTCCAGTATGAGCACTCCCTGGTTCCAGTACGAGCACTCACTGGGTCCAGTACGAGCACTCCCTGGGTCCTTTACCAGCATTCCCTGGGTCCATTACGAGCACTCCCTGGATCCAGTACTAGCACTTCCTGGGTCCAGTATGAGCACTCCCTGGGTTCAGTACAGGAACTCCCTGGGTCCAGTACGAGCACTCTCTGGGTCCAGTACGAGCACTCCCTGGGTCCAGTACGGGCACTGCCTGGGTCCAGTACCAACACTCCCTGGATTCAGTACGAGGACTCCCTGGGTTCAGTACGGGCACTCTCTGGGTCCATTACAAGCACTCGCTGGGTCCATTACGAGCACTCGCTGGGTCCAGTACAAGCACTCCCTGGGTTCAGTACGAGCACTCCCTGGGTCCTTTACCAGCATTCCCCGGGTCCATTACGAGCACTCCCTGGGTCCAGTACCTGCACTCCCTGGGTCCAGTACCAGCACTCCCTGGGTCCAGTACGGGCTCTCTCTGGGTCCATTATGAGCACTCGCTGGGTCCAGTCTGAGCACTCTCTGGGTCCAGTACTAGCACTCCCTGAGTTCAGTACGGGCACTCCCTGGGTCCAGTATGAGCACTCCCTGGGTCCAGTACAAGCACTACCTAGGTCCAGTACGGGCACTCTCTGGGTCCATTATGAACACTCGCTTGGTCCAGTACGAGCACTCTCTGCGTCCAGTACGAGCACTCCCTGGATTCAGTACCGCCACTCTCTGGGTCCTTTAGGAGCACTTGCTGGGTCCAGTACGAGCATTCCTTGGGTCCAGTGCCACCTCTCCGGTCTTAGTGTTATGTATGCAGTATCAGTATCGGATTGTCTGCAGTGGTGATGTTAGCGGTTGACAAGGCATCACCGCTGTAACCAAAACCGGAGATTGAAGAGCCGTCACTGGATCCAGAGAAGGTTATTACCTGCTCTGTTATGTATATAAAAGTGTTGGGGGTCACTGTTCTTAAAGTGGAAAACCCCTTTAAACATCATCTTACTCCAGGAATGTACTTGTAAGGGGTGCAATCACACCCAGAATCAATTGTCTTAAAGGGCCCAATGTCCCCTCTGCCACATAAGAAGACACCAGTATTATAGATGTCACATGACAGATGAGCCAAGAAGTTCCAACTTAAAGGGGTTTTCCATTATTTTAAAAGTTTTTCTGAATGGGCAGAAAGCGGATTAATTATAATAATAAAAAAAGCACTTGCTGATGTCCACCCCTTCCCCGGTTTGCTGGCATCCATATCCGGCCGGAGCGTCTTGTGACCACTGCTGCCAGTCAGTAGCCACTTCACAAGCATAGGGTAAGGCACCAGTTGGTTGGGTGAGATGACTCTGGCAATGGTCTTGAAAGATTCTGGTTCTGCCTGGGTAGATATGGCTGGTGTATGGAGTCTTATTGCCAATGTTCCTGGGGAAAAGGCATGTGAATTAGCTCTCCTCCAGAAGGTAGAAACTGTCTCTCGTGACACCTCCGTAGTTCATTAGTCGAAAAATGAACTATTTGGTATACCATGCAAGGTAAAGAATTCTTACATTATGTGGCTCAGTAAAACAGGTCATTAAATATGGGCTCATCTCATATTTTTAGTGATTGACAGACTGTCCCCGAGGTTCCGTCATTGGATGGAAACATATCATAAAGGTTGGAGTTGTGTCCTGAGATAAACAACATCAGAGGTGTCCAGCTCACACCATAGAAATTATTCTGTACATAAATTTAGATGATTCGTACATAAAAGCAAATAGCAAATTTCATAGCTGGATAATAAGTAAAAGAAACTCTCTGTGTCCATCCAGCTTAGTCACGCCACTCAATGGTTCTTTGTTCCAGCTGTCTTGAAAGCTAGCACACCTTTAGGGTAGGGTCGCACAGTGTCGGAATGGGGTGTCTGGGGCCCACAGGAGGAATTGATCCTCAGGACCCACCCTACAGCAATATGCAAATAACTGTTAGCTGATATCCCCGTTATAGTGGAGCGTCGGCTGTAAATCACAGGCGGCTCCTGCCCATCTACTGTCCACCACTATAAATGGGATGTACAATTACGGTAGTTTGCAGTAAAGGGGTTCTTTGGTTAAAACAAGTTATCACCGATCCATGCGATCCACAGGATCGGTGATAACTTATTGATCGTTTGGGTCCGAATGTTGGAAAACGCACCTATCGGAAGATTGGGGAAGTTTTATCCCTGTCAGGACACTTATCCCCATTTTAAAATGATGCATCAGGTGGGACGTCTGACCGCAGCTCCATTCATTCTCTTTGGGGCTTCCAGAAAAAAAAACAAGAACAGCCACTGAGGGAATGAATGGATCAGTGGTCAAGTCGCACATGAGCTCCAGTCTAATGGGGATAAAAGCTCCACATTCTACCAATCGGTGCGGGTCCCAGCAGTCAGACCCTCACTAATCAATAATGTATCATTTATCCTGTGGAGAGGTGATTACTTGTTTTCCCCAGAGAACCCCTGTAAGTGCATCTTGTTCCAAGTATTTAATCACTAATGGAAATAAAGAATCTTCTCCTAATTAATATCAGAGTGAACAAATGACCGCCATACAAAACACAATCCACTGTACCAACACCAATAGTACCACATACAAGGGAGAAATACTGCCACACCATGACTGGACTACATATTACCACCACATAGTGACCGAATAATACCACATACAAGGGAGAAATACCACCACACTGTGACCAGACCAGATATTAACAGCAAATAGCGTCCAAATAATTCCCCATCATTTCTCTCCCCCACCTCCATCATTGCTCTCCCCCATCCCCATCATTGCTCTCGCCCCTCCTCCTCCATTTTTGCTCTCCCCCACCTTCTCCATCATTGCTCTCCCCAACTTTCTCCATTATTGCTCTACCCCACCTTCTCCAACATTGTCATATCTCTCCCACCTTCTCCATCATTGTCATATCTCCCCCACCTCCTCATTATCATTGCCATATTTCCCCCCGCCACTTCCATCATTATTGCCATATCTCCCCCCACCACATCCTCTATCATCATTTCAATATCTCCCCCCACCTCCTCCGTCATCATTGCCATATCTCCCCCACCTGCTCCTTCATCATTGCCATATCTCCCCACCTCTTCCATCATCATTGCCATATCTCCCCCCACCTTCTCCATCACCATGCCATGCATATCTCCCCCCACCTCCTCCATCACCATGCCATGCATATCTCCCCCACCTCCTCCATCACCATTGCCATGTCATATCTCCCCCCACCTCCTCCATCACCATGCCATATCTCCCACCACCTCCCACATTGCCATGCCACATCTCCCCCTACCTCCTCCATCACCATTGCTCTCCCTCATCACCACTCCCCTCCTCCATAACCATTGCTCTCCCTCATCTCCCCTCACCATCACCATTGCTCTTCCTCATCTCCCCCCACCATCACCATTGCTCTCCCTCATCTCCCCCCACCTCCACCATCACCATTGCTCTCCCTCATCTCCCCCCACCTTCACCATCACCATTGCTCTCCCTCATCTCCCCCCACCTCCTCCATCACTCTCCCTCATCTCCCCCCCACCATCACCATTGCTCTCCCTCATCTCCCCCCACCATCACCATTTCCCTCCCTCATCTCCCCCCCACCTTCTCCATCACCATTGCTGTTCGCATTTCCCACCATCTCCAGTCCAGTGTATTATTTTAAAAAAAAAACACTACCTCTCAGCTCGTTCCCCTGCTTCCTTCCTGGCATCTTTCTCCCTGACACAGGCTCGCGCTGCATGATGACGTCATCAAGCAGCGCGAGCCTGTGTCAGTGAGGAAGGGGCGGGCAGGAAGCAGAGGACGGATCCCTCCACTCCGCTGCCATTTTCCTCCTGTCAGCAGCGGAGCTGGAGGGATCGCTCCCTGCCCGCCGCACAAGATGACGACAATCTGGCATGGGCCCCCCGGAGCCTAGGGGTCCGAGAAGCAGGCTGGATTGCTCTCATCAGCCGCACTGCAAGGGCCCTTCTGACCCTCCGGGCCCTTGCAGTGCGGAGCATCGGCGGCCATGTTAACCAGGGGCCCCCGTGTATCCTGCTCCAGGGCCCACTGAGGACCCGGGCCCACCGGAGAATTCTCCGGTGTCCCGGTCCGACCCTGGGGTCGCATGACTGTTTTCTCCACAATGGTCTGATTATTCTTTAATTAGAGTTTGATCAGAATTTGATCAGATCGGCATCAGTTTTTCTCGGGCGCGAAGAGAAAAAAAATATTTATCTAACTTCACCATTCTATCAGTATGTGAAAATCGGACCGCACTTGGATATCATCAGAGTGCAGTCCCATTTTTTTCATGGACCGATAGACTTGCATTGCCGATTTTGAGCAGACACTCAGAACAAAATGACACGTCTCCATTTTTTTCCGCAGACCACTCGGTCCTCGGAAAGAAAAATCGAACATGTGCACAACCCTTACTGTGATATTTGGCAGGTCTGAAGACATTAATTCTTTCATTAATTTAACAAAGTCCTACGATTGTTTGGCCAACAACTATCTCTCTCGACTACCCCATGCAATGGGAGGGGCCGAGTGTTCCTGTGTACTCTAAGTGAGGGCTGCTGCCAAGCCTCTCTGGCAGCGGCTTCATCAATTGGGGAACAAAAGGATCGGCTGTTGGAATTCCAATGTACCGGGCCTTCTCTACCCAAAGAGAGTTGGGAGGTCCCCATACACAGTAGACCATTGCCCGATATGGCCAATATTGTCGGGTTATAGATTTTAATAACCTAACAGATAACCTAGTTGAGTTATAACCTATCAGTTGTAATGATTAGATAGATGCCCATGTGTAATAATGAACATAAAGGTACCCTAAAGCCTAAAATCTGACTTTTGAATTTGCTCTGTGGTAGATGTAATCAATTTTTCCCCATAGAAATGCTCTCACACAGAGGGGAGGTCGGTGGTTTAAAGTTTTACCACTATTGCAGAAAGCAAACCGCTGCAAAACCCCAATGTTTAACATGCAGTTATTAAGGTGATAGCAAAAGCATTTATTATTAAAAGTAACAGTTCTAGGAAATATTTCTAGAGCTATTTTTAAAGAAAATTCTCCAGATTAGCATTTGATTATTTTGTTTATGGGACAATGTAGTGGTGAAAAAAATCCTACATAAACACCTTATAAACTTGGATGCCATTGCTACACTGTGTATCAAAGGAATTGTTCAGCCCCCTAATTAAAAAAAATAAGTGTTGATGGGGGTCCTGGTGCTAAGACCACCGTTGATTGCTGAAATGATGGGGTAGAAGCTCACTTGTGAAGTCTTTGCTTTTTGCCTTGATCAGAAATGATGGGGTAGAAGCACTCCCTTGTGCACTTTTATGATTTTGCCATGATCAGCTCTCTTTAGAGACAGGGTGTTAAGAGCTCACCCAATAGGTCTGGGTGAGGAGCATGGAACCATAGCAATGGTACAGCATAGCCGGTCTTGATGAACAACATGTGGATTAGCAAGGACCATGACAAAAGAGTATGCAAGATGGCCGAAAAACAAGCAGAGCAGGTAGCACAGGTGAAGCAGAGCCAGCTGTGCAGATACACAAGGGAAGAGTAGCTGGGTAGGAAAATGGCATCTTCCGAAAGGGATGCGATTAATCACAGGAATGTGGTCTGGTATCTTCCAGCAGGACAACAATTATTGGCAGCGATGTACGCAAATTGGAATTTATAGTGTGGAAATGGTTAGCCACAGGATAGCAAAGTAGTAAGGACAAACCAGAAATTCGCCTGAAAAGATGTATTACTTTGATTGCAGAGGCCAGTTGTGAACAGCATTGAGAACAATTGTGAGAAATTGGTAACTTGCTTGCGGAGACGTAGGTATGGGTACGATCCAGTAAGCTGGATTGAGCTTGGAAATAATGCTGGCAGTAGCATAGAAGTCAGGAGTAGTAGATATGATGATAGACACCTAGCTAGAGCTAAGCCAGGTGAAGAAGTAGCAAACTGCAGTCCAACCTGAGGCAACTGTGGGCATTACTTTATAATACCCAAGTACTTGGCCTCTGCCTGAGCAGGCCTTAAAGTGCCTAGGGTGATGATGTCAGAGGAATTCAACGGGATAACTGAGAAACCAGGCGTAGACTACTGCAAAGAGAGGCGGTCATAAGTGAAGGGAGCAAGGCCCGGAACTGGAGACAACACAGTTGAGTAACACATGAGGTTAGTGGATTATGGACTAAGTAAAACTGTGCAGCTAAAGAAACTCAGCCTTCAGCTGGGTGCCTCAGCCCTTTTGTTTCAGAAATAACAACACTTCCCAACACTTGGATACCCACCAATCAAAACTTCTGACAGCATGACATCTAAATACCAGTTCCAATACTAGCCTTTAATCTACAACCCAATGTTTTGGAATTGGGCAGAATCATATTAAAAATTAGATTGTTTATTCGAAACTACCTCTTTGAATCTGGAATTTATGGCTAAAATTGAGGTCTCTGGAATACCGTGGTCAGAATGTGGTTTTACCAAATCACGGGAAAAACACTTCTAGAAAGGTTTACATTTTTGGGGTTCTTTTCTTAACTGCTTCAGATAAGTTGAAAACTTTCTGCTGGAATTCACAATGGTCTAACGTAGAAGTCAGGCTAGGACTAGCTACTCTATATTTGACTGACAAAAACATATATAACTTTTCAGCCTAATGAAGGACCAAGAAGAAGAATTTAGTGGTAAGTCATAGAGGCTTGCTGGCACCCCTTTGCCACCAGCAGCATATGCCCCACCAATCTCTACCTATCTTCTTCCTTGGTCCTGGTGTGCATCTTCTCTTGCGTCTCAGTACTTGATAGAAGCCACAATGCACACCACAGTAAAAATGTGTCCAGATAGTTCAAATTGGTTGACTTGAAAGAATAAAACTATGGCTATAGACAATGCTGCACAGCCAAAAATTTCAGTATGGCGGTGGTAAATTGTTTCATGTTAAATGTAGAAGTCGTTTTGTTGCAACCAGTAATTTTCAATTGAGTCAACTTGTGGGTCATGACCATCAACTTTTGCATCAATTTTTGAAACATGATCATTTTGGTGTCTTGTAACATTGCCATGTGAAGTGAGTCGCGATCTAGCCCCATCCTAAGGATTTACTTTTTTCTAACTAGTGTTTTATGTCTCGCAAATGTCAAATTCTGAACTAACAGTGACATTTTCTTGACCTTGTGCTATTGGCTTCCACAGTGAAATCAATTTTTCTCATGTTCTAAGTCCTTCGTTAGTGTTTCTCGAGGTGAGATTTGGCCAGTAACCTATGTGACCTCTCCTTTGCACATCTTACTTTCCTCAGACAGCTGTCAGCAGCTGGATAGCAGTCTAGATTCGGAACATCAGACGGGAACAGTCAACGATGACCTGGATGACTCCCAGATCCGGTTGCAACTGAAGCGCAAACTTCAGCGTAATCGAACATCATTCACCCAGGAGCAGATTGAGGCGTTAGAAAAAGGTCAGTGGATTTTAAGTCGCTCAAATTCTACCTAAGGCTATGTGCACATGAGTTTTTTTGAGGGCCCGCTCCTAAAGACGCCTGAAAAATTGTTCAATACACACTGTAAAGAGTCTTTCTATTGTAAAACAACTTGTTGGTCAACGTTCTTTTGATCGTTTTTATTCTGCTTTATGTTTGGAAAAACACTTGGTGGGAGAAAAGAATGAGCATGCCGCTTCTTTGAAGCTTCACCTGATGGCAATACCTGCAAACTAGGCACTGTCCAATCAAAAGTCTGCAAAAAAAAAAAGTAAAAAATGCTTGAAAAACTCTTCAGAAACTCCCCAAAGAAGGAGCATTTCCTGAAGCAGTTTACAGTAGAGAACTCACCGTCTTTGACCACCTAAAAAAAAAACACATGGCCTAAAAAAACTAAGATGTTGGCGTTGGAATTGGAAAAATAATGGAACCATTAGTGGCGTAGATGGGAGATCCTTACAGCAAACGATAGGATTGTGCTCTTTTCAAGTTCTACTTGTCTCCGGTACACTCCTAATCAGGGACAATGGTTCGGTACGCGTTTTGTTACCATCCAAAATGAGACGATTAATTGACAGACATCAAATTTTGTCTTCATAATGATCCATGACATGCATGTATTGTGACTCGGTGTAGGTTTTGGATGACTTTACAAAGGAGAAGCACATTCATATAGGATTGAAGTATATTTTTTAGTTTTTTAGCATTTACTGCTTTTTTTATTTTTTAGAAATTGGACAACTACATTAAAGCGATTGTTTAATGCCCCCAATAGTTTTGAAAAGGCAGGGTATGTGATAACATAAGAAAATAAGTTATTCTCATTGGCCTGCACTGGAGCAATTTTTGAGGAGGTCAGACAATCCCTTTTATGATAGTAGTACAACATTCCCTCAGTTCCATGCTCTCTTGGGGCATATGTCCTCCAACTCAGCCCTTTTTATTATGTCCAGTACTTTTATGGATCTAGCACTATAATTTTGGGTTTTGACCAGTGGTGTAACTAGAGTCTGAGGGGCCTGGTGCAAAATTTTCACCTGGGCCCCCACCTGCGTGTTAGTTAGATGTATAGGCCCTTGTAGCGTTCTAGATCCTATAAAGACATGCATGTTCAACCCCCCCTTGTAATAATGTTCCCCATCCTGGTCCCTTCCTGGTATAATGTCCCCCATCCTGGTATAATGTCCGCCATATTGGGCTCCTTCCTCTTCCTGGTATCATGTTCCATATCATGAAATATTGTCCCTCATCCTGGGCCCTTTATGTTATAATTTTCCCCATCCTAGGCCCTTTCCTATAATAATAACTCCCATCCTAGGCCCTTTCCTATTATAAGTCCTCCATCCTGGGCAACTTCCAGTAATAATGTCCCATCCTGGCCCCTTCCCCTGTCCTGAGCCCTTCCTGTAATAATGCGCCCCCATCCTGGGCCCCATTCTATAACAATGTCCCCCATCCTGGGCCCTTTCCTAGTATAATGCCCCTCATCCTGAGCCCCTTCCATTCTTCTCCAGCCCATTTTTCTAAAAGAAATAAATGATTATTCTTACCTTCCCCTGCTCCCATGATATGCGGCATTCTCCTCCATAGCTGGAACAGAAGTCGGCAGCAGACTTCGGAGTGCTGGCACGTCCGAGGACGTGCATCTAGGTCTTCAGTGTGCCCAATCGTTATGCCCCTGGTTGTGACTCTTTCCAAAAACAGATCTTGTTTTAGGTGGGACGCTGATTGTAATATCATTTTTAACAGCCATGTTCTTATTCCTCATGTTCATGTTCCGCATCGATCTTACTAATGGCTCTAAGTTTTATGAATCCGTTATAGGGTACACAAATAAGTCTGGCTCTATTGTACTGTTGTATACCTCCCATTTCCTATGTCGGCATTTTTTTTGGCAAATTAATAGGGAGTCCAGAAACAAAGGATTACATGCTCCATTGTGTGTCAAACTAGGTTGTATTCAATCTGTCGTACGCTCAGATGGATCCGTCATATGGTGGATACCACTGGTGTCCAATGGACCCCAATGACTTAGAATAGGGTCAATCAGGTTCTGTAGCGGAAAAATGATCCAATAACAGCAAAAAATACTACATTGTTGATAAGTTCTACAATTTTTATGACCAAGGCTTTGTTCCCATCTCTGTTGGGATTCCTCTGAAAATACAAGACAAGATAGAGAATTATGTGACAATAGTTTGTCCAGTAAAATGATGTGCAACATGACGGAAACCCAATGGACCCCATTATAGCCAAAAAGATCTGATGAGCGCCAATGGTTTATATCATGTGACGGACCCGACACTGAAATTAAGAAATGCAGGAATAAAACTAAGGATTATCAAGGTCTCAAATTTATATCTTGTGGGAGTGTCTCTGTCAGTAATTTAGGCTGGATGTGAGGTCTGTTTGTGTTTATTAGCTCATATATCAGCTCAGCTTCTATCCTGCACTTATTTCCTCTTCATGTCCTTTCAATCCTTTTCAATAGTCTGCCCTCCTAGATACTTTCTCGCCTCACCATATTATAGGAATCTGTGTACAATCCCCTCCTGCTACCTCTAACACTGAAGAAAGGGAGGTGGAGAGAAGAGAGATAAAGGACTTATGGATACACTTCAGCAGCAAAATGCAGGAACATTTTTTATGAAAATTATTTAGAAAAGTTGCTTAACTTAGCATTTAGAAAAGAAATGAACAAAACAAAATTCTGTGCAAAAGTTTACATAGTCTTTAATCATTTGTCCTCCACGTTTATACTGAGCATTTATGCTACAAGTGAGCACATTCACCAAGAGACAATAAAGGAAGCTGTTTGCAGACATGGTTTATGACCTGAGAACCACAACTGTATGTTCCATGTGGCCAAGCAGATCTGAATTCAGCATGTGGTTTCCCATTGTGCACAAACCATCATGTTCAGCAGGTGATGGGCACAAGTAAGTAGATAATATAAGAGATATTCTCTATTGTCCAAAACCTCTAAACCTAGTATATAAAGAAAGTCACTCAAAGATGCCCATAATATAGATATACAATACAATGAATGGGGAAGGAGCTATCTTTTTAGTTATTTAAAGTGACTCTCTTCCCTGCCAATGAAAAGCGACTGTACATTTGTCATGTCATATTACCTGGGGCCCTATCCACCTGGTGTTTTCTATCCCTGTTCTGTGACATCACTGTGTGTATTATCCCTGTACTGTGACATCACTGTGTGTATTATCCCTGTACTGTGACATCTCTGTGTGTGTTATCCCTGTACTGTGACATCACTGTGTTTATTATCCCTGTACTGTGACATCACTGTGTGTATTATCTCTGTGCTGTGACATCACTGTGTGTATTATCTCTCTACTGTGACATCACTGTGTGTATTATCCCTGTACTGTGACATCACTGTGTGTATTATCCCTGTACTGTGACATCACTGTGTGTATTATCCCTGTACTGTGACATCACTGTGTTTATTATCCCTGTACTGTGACATCACTGTGTGCATTATTACTGTACTGTGACATCACTGTGTCTATTATCCCTGTACTGTGACATCACTGTGTCTATTATCCCTGTACTGTAACATCACTGTGTGTATTATCCCTGTACTGTGACATCACTGTGTTTATTATCCCTGTACTGTGACATCACTGTGTGTATTATCCCTGTACTGTGACATCACTGTGTTTATTATCTCTGTGCTGTGACATCACTGTGTGTATTATCTCTGTACTGTGACATCACTGTGTGTATTATCCCTGTACTGTGACATCACTGTGTGTATTATCTCTGTACTGTGACATCACTGTGTGTATTATCCCTGTACTGTGACATCACTGTGTTTATTATCCCTGTACTGTGACATCACTGTGTTTATTATCCCTGTACTGTGACATCACTGTGTGTATTATCCCTGTACTGTGACATCACTGTGTCTATTATCCCTGTACTGTGACATCACTGTGTCTATTATCCCTGTACTGTAACATCACTGTGTGTATTATCCCTGTACTGTGACATCACTGTTTATTATCTCTGTGCTGTGACATCACTGTGTGTATTATCTCTGTACTGTGACATCACTGTGTGTATTATCCCTGTACTGTGACATCACTGTGTGTATTATCTCTGTACTGTGACATCACTGTGTGTATTATCCCTGTACTGTGACATCACTGTGTTTATTATCCCTGTACTGTGACATCACTGTGTGTATTATCCCTGCACTGTGACATCACTGTGTGTATTATCTCTGTACTGTGACATCACTATGTGTATTATCCCTATACTATGACATCACTGTGTGTATTATCCCTGTACTGTGACATCACTGTGTGTATTATCCCTGTACTGTGACATCACTGTGTTTATTATCCCTGTACTGTGACATCACTGTGTTTATTATCCCTGTACTGTGACATCACTGTGTGTATTATCCCTGTACTGTGACATCACTGTGTGTATTATCTCTGTACTGTGACATTACTGTGTGTATTATCCCTATACTATGACATCACTGTGTGTATTATCTCTGTACTGTGACATCACTGTGTGTATTATCCCTGTACTGTGACATCACTGTGTTTATTATCTGTGTACTGTGACATCACTGTGTGTATTATCCCTGTGACATCACTGTATTTATTATCCCTGTACTGTGACATCACTGTGTCTATTATCCTTGTACTGTGACATCACTGTGTCTATTATCCCTGTACTGTGACATCACTGTGTGTATTATCCCTGTACTGTGACATCACTGTGTTTATTATCCCTGTACTGTGACATCACTGTGTTTATTATCCCTGTACTGTGACATCACTGTGTGTATTATCCCTGTACTGTGACATCACTGTGTGTATTATCTCTGTACTGTGACATCACTGTGTGTATTATCCCTATACTATGACATCACTGTGTGTATTATCCCTGTACTGTGACATCACTGTGTGTATTATCCCTGTACTGTGACATCACTGTGTTTATTATCTGTGTACTGTGACATCACTGTGTGTATTATCCCTGTGACATCACTGTATTTATTATCCCTGTACTGTGACATCACTGTGTCTATTATCCTTGTACTGTGACATCGCTGTGTCTATTATCCCTGTACTGTGACATCACTGTGTGTATTATCCCTGTACTGTGACATAACTGTGTGTATTATCCCTGTACTGTGACATCACTGTGTGTATTATCTCTGTACTGTGACATCACTGTGTTTATTATCCCTGTACTGTGACATCACTGTGTGTATTATCCCTGTACTGTGACATCATTGTGTGTATTATCTCTGTACTGTGACATCACTGTGTGTATTATCTCTGTACTGTGACATCACTGTGTTTATTATCCCTGTACTGTGACATCACTGTGTGTATTATCCCTGTACTGTGACATCATTGTGTGTATTATCCCTGTACTCCGGGGCCCGCTGAGGACCCGGGCCCATCGGAGAATACTCCGGTGTCCCGGTGCCCCAGTCTGACCCTGGGGTCGCACGACTGTTTTCTCCACAATGGTCTGATTGTTCTTTAATTAGAGTTAGTGACATTACTGTTGTTATCTCTGTACTTTTCTGTAGTGTAGCACGCTGACTGCTGATTGAAATTCATTTTCAATGAGACAGATTACCTTTAAAGATTTTGCATTGTGCCCAGAAACTTCAATTTACACCTCGTGTAATTCTCTAATCTCAGACCACTGGAGTACGGGACTTTCAGATCCCCCGTTACTGGAAGCCTGACGCTTTCCTTCTCAGCACTCAGCCATTGATGTGAATGGTATTTGCATTAGAAAGTTGTCAGATTTCCTGTAACTTAAAGAGGCTTGAGCTGTCGCCATGAGATCCATGGTGCTCTGAGATCCCAGATCTTCTCATCTGCATCTTTATCTCAAAAGATCGTTGTGATTTAAGAAAGAATCTGCAGCCGTGGACCGAGGTTGGAGATCGGTTCAGCAGCTCGAAGTATTTTGCAAAAGTTGTCAGTCTTATATGTGTGAATTTGCAGCTTCTGCACACACGAGCTGGTAAAGGAAGGAGTCAGTAGTGCAGAGAGCGGATGAGACCACAAGGCACCCAAGGGAAACCTGCCAGGGTTAAACCAGCACTGTTTCCTCTGAGCAGCAGAGCTGAGAGGAGCTCTGCACTTACTCAGCAGCCTCCCAGGCTGCACATGTACAATTTCCCATTGCCTCCTTGTATATTGGAACTCCCAACATCGTGCAAATTCTCTGCTTCCTAAATGTTCCTAAAATGCTTAATTTTATTTTGTAAATTTTGTTCCATTTCGGAGTAATAGACAGATTCGTACCAAGTTTTGCATTAAAAAGTTTATGAAAAAAAAACAAAAAACTTTCTGTTGAAAGCAAAATACCTAATAGGCTCGTAACTCGTGTAACCCTTCAGCACTCGGCCAAGAAAGAGAATTGATTGGTAGGGATGGGCAGACCGGTGGAAGTTCGGGTTCTGGTACCAGAACACTACCCAAATTTCTATCAGAACCCAAATCTCTCTCTCTCTCCGCACCATGACGGACTTACCCCGAACACTACACCGGACTTCAGGAGAAAGTCCATGTTTGACATTCAGACCCAAACAGTAACTAGCTGGTTTGAATGCCGAACATTTCTGTTCGAGTTCTCCCACCTCTATTAATTGGTCATCCTAGGAAACATCCCATGATTTACCTATATCATGCCTGTGACAATACAGCTTCTAATCTTAATCAGCCAGACCTTTAGATTTTTTAGGTCAAGAGAAATGCACTATTGTGTTTCTGTTGACTTGTGAATGTATGCGTATTTATGTGGCTGGTTAAGAAGGACATACGATTATTTGTATGACCCTGATTGTTGTCTCCTCTTGGGACTGTGAACAATGATGTTTGTTAATATGCTAATTACATATTGTACTAAAAGCCAGCTAGACGTTGATTTAAAGAGCCCCCTCCTATACCAACTATGTAAATTGGTTAAATGCACAAACAATGAGACCTGAGCCCTGTGGAATAATATCATCCCTAACCCTTGACCTGTGAATGTGTACTTAAAAAGGACACGTGCCTCTGTAGCAGGCAGACTTTACAAGGAGAATCAAAGATCAGAGACTCTCTAGAGACCATCAGCTTGGAAGCATGGCTTTACCCAAAGAGACACAGCCTATGGGTATCGGCTCTGACTGGAAAGATATGGATATGCTCCATTGACCATCAGAGAACCCATGGTACATTTGGGGAGACCAGGTTGGGACGATGAAGTCACCTGGCCCAATGGATCTGTTGTTTAGGGTTGCCAGGTGGGACCCTACGGTAGCCTGGAACCCATGGAGAGATTCAGAGAAGCCAGATTGGGACCAGTCATCTGGCCCCAAGGAAACTCTCAGAGAGGTCAGGGTGGGAACCTCGGGTCTCCTGGCCTTGTACCTCGAAGGACTGCTAGATTCCTAAGCTTGCCCCTTGCCAGATGCGGGGGCCACTGGTTGAGGTAGTTGGCCTTGGAAGTCCCAAAGTCGCAGCTGTTCTATCCCAGGTGGGCCAGCGGAAGTGTGAGACTGTGTAACGTTTTACCATCTTGGGTATTTGCTGGGACTATTATATGTGTTTATTGTCCGCTTGGAGGCTCAATAAAGTATTGCCACACTGTTTTACCCTCACCCTGTGTTGCCTGAGTAGTATTAAGCCCACGGAAGACCCAGGGTCTTCACAATGCCTATCTCAAGAAACCAATTACTCTGCCATGTGGGGGTAACAAGAGCCTAAGGGGAGCATGTATGTAAAGGGTTACTCGCTGCCTGGAAACTCAATCACATGTGCGCCTCTGCTCCATTTATTGACTATAGGGCTGCCAGAGACAGTTGAGGTACCTCCCATAGGCAACGAATGGGGAAATGGCCATCACTCCATGTAGCTTCAAAAAGGGGACTTCAGAGCCCCATTCTTGGATTGGTGATACCAATGGTCATCTATCCTGTGGATAGCTGATTACTTGCTAAGATGAAAATCCCATTTTCAGTATGTTGTGAAGTGGTGTAGGTATAAAAAATGCAGATATTACAGAAGAAGGAAAGGTTCCCAGTGCGTAAAGGGTTGGCATACTAATTAATTATATATTGTTGACTTATCCTTAGCAGCAGATAGATGGGGGTCTAACAGTTAACAGCCCCACCGATCAGCCATCTTCACCTCTGGTGGCCGGATGTAAACACTGATTGGAGCAGTTTAGTGGTTCTTGCCTAAAACTGTAGCTCCTATTAAAAAAAATAGGAGCTAATCTGCAGTACCTAGCAGCGGCAACTAAACCACACTGTTCATTGTTTATATCCGGTATCTGGCTTGGGTGTTGGTTGTCAGACCCCCAATGATATTATCCTAAGGGCAAAGTCAGACGGTCGTATTAATCAGAGTGAGATCGGGACACAGTGCAGAGACTGGCCGGCGGCTCTCCCCACCTGAGTGTGACAGCTTCACGCTCGGGTGGGGAGAGCCGCCGGCCAGTCCGTGCACTGTGATCCGATAGCACTCTGATTTATACGGACGTCTGACTCTGCCCTAAGGATAGGTCATCAATATAAAATTAATGAACAACCTCTTCAATTGGTCTGTCAAATCTAAAGACCCCCATACAAATTAGATTTAAGTTGGCCAAACCCACCAATAACGATTGGTTTAGCCGACAGTGTAATGTGTATGGGAGACGATTGATTGTCGGGGAGTTAAAGAGGTTGTCCACTACTTTGACATTGATGGATAGGTCATCAATGTCTGATCGGTGGATGTGCAACAGGGGGCGGATGTGCAGTACCTGTCCACGACCACTATGAGTAGACGGAGCAGGTCCGTAACTGAACACTTCTGGCCACTGCCGTCTCCGAGAACAGCTAATCGATGGAGGTGCCAGGTGTCGCAACCCCATCCAGACGTTGATGACGTATCCTAAGGATAGGTCGTCAATGTCTGACCGATGGAGATGCAACAGGGTCCAGATGTGCAGTACCCGTCCACGGCCAATATGAGTAGACAGAGCATGTCCGTAACTGAGCACTTCTGGCCACTGCCAGCTCCGAGAACAACTGATCGGTGGAGGTGCCAGGTGTCACAACCCCATCCAGACGTTGATGACGTATCCTAAGGATAGGTCGTCAATGTCTGACCGATGGAGATGCAACAGGGTCCGGATGTGCAGTACCCGTCCACGGCCAATATGAGTAGACAGAGCATGTCCGTAACTGAGCACTTCTGGCCACTGCCGGCTCCAAGAACAGATGATCGGTGGAGGTGCCAGGTGTCGAAATCAGTGCATAACCTCTTTAAGTATCCGCCGTGACCAATTTCGAACTACCGATCCTTTTGTTCTTTTAGAGTAAAGCCGCCCCCAGACATGTCCGCCGGGAGCTCTCTCAAAGAGAACACAGGAGCTCACTTTGGGAGAGGGAGGCGAGACACCTGCTGGCCGAATGATCGGCCGATCCATCAATCATCTAGCAATCATCTAAAGTATATGGTGGGGCTTTGCCATCGTTAGGGGCCAATTTAGAGAGGTGAGGTCATTTTTGATTTCTTCCATTCACATGCAACAGATCAGTTGCAAAAATATCTGCAATTAAGTTGTTTCTGTAGCATATGCAAAGATTTATCTCTGCTCGGATAAAATGTGAACGCTGCAGCCGATCACTGGCAGCGGAGCTCACATGATGCTCCAGTTGGATGTTGATCCCAGCATACCAACGAGTGATGCAGCACTGAGTACTAGGAAATATCTTTTCTCACTTCCCAAATTCCCAAAAGTGATTGTTCTTGTCTCTTTTAAACTTGGATTTTGCAAATCCGAATTTTGTTAATATAAGTAGGTGCCCACACGTGGCACTAAGGCACGTGACTCTGGTGCAGGATCATGGTGGGTCCTGACGGGCACTCGCCAGCAGGGCATCTTCTGGACATTTCACCTGAAAAGTCTTTTCTTGGAGGAAACGAAGCCTGTAGATTGTACAAGAACCTGCCTGAGAAAGAGGAAGTGTGAGTGAAGCACCTGTGACAGGATGTCTCCTCCCAGTCCGATAGGGCGACGTTACCCAGAAACGCTGCAGGCGCAGGACGGTAAATGGAGAAGTACAGATCCTTCACGTATCATCTTTATTTTATAATAACTCTTCAAGGAACTGAAACTTTTTCCCTGTATAATTAGAAGTTTTGATAAACTTAGCAAATCAATTCTATTCTCTATTTCTTACTTCTTCATTCTATGACCGTTCTCTTATTAACATTGAGTTACTTTTTAAAAGGTATTTAAAGAAGACCACCTCCATGAAAGGGTCTATGGAGTCTGTGAAGTCCGGCATTGGATGCAAAGCAAGGGTGCACTTTGATGTTAGGGTGGGATGAGGAGAAGGCCAAGTAGGCAGCTGCCTTGGGCACCATAAATAAGGGGGGGGGGGGCACAGCCTAGGATGGAAAACTAGGAAACACTTGTTGCCTTTAAACTTCTTTGTATATCAAATTACTGAATGGGAAGAGATGAGCTGTGACATAATCTATAGTGAATGGTGGATCCTGTGTTATCTACTGTATATAGAGGTGTTATCAGTTATTGTACAGGCGGAGGAGGTGAGCTGTGACATAATCTATAGTGAATGGTGGATCCTGTGTTATCTACTGTATATAGAGGTGTTATCAGTGATTGTACAGGAGGAGGTGAGCTGTGATATCACCTATTGTGAATGGTGGATCCTGTGTTATCTACTGTATATAGAGGTGTTATCAGTCATTGTACAGGAGGCGGAGGAGGTGAGCTGTGACATAATCTATAGTGAATGATGGATCCTGTGTTATCTACTGTATATAGAGGTGTTATCAGTGATTGTACAGGAGGAGGTGAGCTGTGATATCACCTATTGTGAATGGTGGACCCTGTGTTATCTACTGTATATAGAGGTGTTATCAGTGATTGTACAGGAGGAGGAGGTGAGCTGTGATATCACCTATTGTGAATGGTGGATCTTGTGTTATCTACTGTATATAGAGGTGTTATTAGTCATTGTACAGGAGGGGGAGGAGGTGAGTTGTGATATCACATATTGTGAAAGGTGGATCCTGTGTTATCTACTGTATATAGAGGTGTTATCAGTCATTGTACAGGAGGAGGAGGAGGTGAGCTGTGACATCACTTATTGTGAATGGTGGATCTTGTGTTATCTACTGTATATAGAGGTGTTATCAGTCATTGTACAGGAGGGGGAGGAGGTGAGTTGTGACATCACATATTGTGAAAGGTGGATCCTGTGTTATCTACTGTATATAGAGGTGTTATCAGTCATTGTACAAGAGGAGGAGGAGGTGACCTGTGATATCACCTATTGTGAAAGGTGGATCCTGTGTTATCTACTGTATATAGAAGTGTTATCAGTCATTGTACAGGAGGAGGAGGTGAGTTGTGATATCACCTTTTGTGAACGATGGAGGCTGTGTTATCTACTGTATATAGAGGTGTTATCAGTCATTGTACAGGAGGAGGAGGTGAGTTGTGATATCACCTTTTGTGAACGATGGAGGCTGTGTTATCTACTGTATATAGAGGTGTTATCAGTCATTGTACAGGAGGGGGAGGTGAGCTGTGATATCACCTATTGTGAAAGGTGGATCCTGTGTTATCTACTGTATATAGAAGTGTTATCAGTCATTGTACAGGAGGGGGAGGTGAGCTGTGATATCACCTATTGTGAAATGTGGATCCTGTGTTATCTACTGTATATAGAGGTGTTATCAGTCATTGTACAGGAGGAGGAGGTGAGCTGTGATATCACCTATTGTGAAAGGTGGATCCTGTGTTATCTACTGTATATAGAGGTGTTATCAGTCATTGTACAGGAGGGGGAGGTGAGCTGTGATATCACCTATTGTGAAAGGTGGATCCTGTGTTATCTACTGTATATAGAGGTGTTATTAGTCATTGTACAGGAGGGGGAGGAGGTGAGTTGTGATATCACATATTGTGAAAGGTGGATCCTGTGTTATCTACTGTATATAGAGGTGTTATCAGTCATTGTACAGGAGGAGGAGGAGGTGAGCTGTGACATCACTTATTGTGAATGGTGGATCTTGTGTTATCTACTGTATATAGAGGTGTTATCAGTCATTGTACAGGAGGGGGAGGAGGTGAGTTGTGACATCACATATTGTGAAAGGTGGATCCTGTGTTATCTACTGTATATAGAGGTGTTATCAGTCATTGTACAAGAGGAGGAGGAGGTGACCTGTGATATCACCTATTGTGAAAGGTGGATCCTGTGTTATCTACTGTATATAGAAGTGTTATCAGTCATTGTACAGGAGGAGGAGGAGGTGAGCTGTGATATCACCTATTGTGAATGGTGGATCCTGTGTTATCTACTGTATATAGAGGTGTTATCAGTCATTGTACAGGAGGAGGAGGTGAGTTGTGATATCACCTTTTGTGAACGATGGAGGCTGTGTTATCTACTGTATATAGAGGTGTTATCAGTCATTGTACAGGAGGGGGAGGTGAGCTGTGATATCACCTATTGTGAAAGGTGGATCCTGTGTTATCTACTGTATATAGAAGTGTTATCAGTCATTGTACAGGAGGGGGAGGTGAGCTGTGATATCACCTATTGTGAAATGTGGATCCTGTGTTATCTACTGTATATAGAGGTGTTATCAGTCATTGTACAGGAGGAGGAGGTGAGCTGTGATATCACCTATTGTGAAAGGTGGATCCTGTGTTATCTACTGTATATAGAGGTGTTATCAGTCATTGTACAGGAGGGGGAGGTGAGCTGTGATATCACCTATTGTGAAAGGTGGATCCTGTGTTATCTACTGTATATAGAGGTGTTATCAGTCATTGTACAGGAGGAGAAGGAGGTGAGTTGTGATATCACCTACTGTTAATGGTGGATCCACTGTTATCTCTGTATATAGAGGTGTTATCAGTTATTGTACAGGCGGAGGAGGTGAGCTGTGACATAATCTATAGTGAATGGTGGATCCTGTGTTATCTACTGTATATAGAGGTGTTATCAGTGATTGTACAGGAGGAGGTGAGCTGTGATATCACCTATTGTGAATGGTGGATCCTGTGTTATCTACTGTATATAGAGGTGTTATCAGTCATTGTACAGGAGGCGGAGGAGGTGAGCTGTGACATCACTTATTGTGAATGGTGGATCTTGTGTTATCTACTGTATATAGAGGTGTTATCAGTCATTGTACAGGAGGGGGAGGAGGTGAGTTGTGACATCACATATTGTGAAAGGTGGATCCTGTGTTATCTACTGTATATAGAGGTGTTATCAGTCATTGTACAAGAGGAGGAGGAGGTGACCTGTGATATCACCTATTGTGAAAGGTGGATCCTGTGTTATCTACTGTATATAGAAGTGTTATCAGTCATTGTACAGGAGGGGGAGGTGAGCTGTGATATCACCTATTGTGAATGGTGGATCCTGTGCTATCTACTGTATATAGAGGTGTTATCAGTCATTGTACAGGAGGAGGAGGTGAGCTGTGATATCACCTATTGTGAATGGTGGATCCTGTGTTATCTACTGTATATAGAGGTGTTATCAGTCATTGTACAGGAGGAGGAGGTGAGTTGTGATATCACCTTTTGTGAACGATGGAGGCTGTGTTATCTACTGTATATAGAGGTGTTATCAGTCATTGTACAGGAGGGGGAGGTGAGCTGTGATATCACCTATTGTGAAAGGTGGATCCTGTGTTATCTACTGTATATAGAGGTGTTATCAGTCATTGTACAGGAGGGGGAGGTGAGCTGTGATATCACCTATTGTGAAAGGTGGATCCTGTGTTATCTACTGTATATAGAGGTGTTATCAGTCATTGTACAGGAGGAGAAGGAGGTGAGTTGTGATATCACCTACTGTTAATGGTGGATCCAGTGTTATCTACTGTATATAGAGGTGTTATCAGTCATTGTATAGGAGGAGGTGAGCTGTGACATCACCTATTGTGAATGATGGAGGCTGTGTTATCTACTGTATACAGAGGTGTTATCAGTCACTGTACAGGAGGAGGAGGAGGTGAGCCGTGACATCACCTATTATGAATGGTGGATCCTGTGTTATCTACTGTATAGAGAGGTGTTATCAGTCATTGTATAGGAGGGGGAGGAGGTGAGCTGTGACATTACTTATTGTGAATGGTGGATCCTGTGTTATCTACTGTATATAGAGGTGTTATCAGTCATTTTACAGGAGGAGGAGGTGAGCTGTGACATCACTTATAGTGAATGGTGGATCCTGTGTTATCTACTGTATATAGAGGTTTTATCAGTCATTGTACAAGAGGAGGAGGAGGTGAGCTGTTACATCACCTATTGTGAATGGTGGGTCCTGTGTGTTATCTACTGTATATAGAGGTGTTATCAGTCATTTTACAGGAGGAGGAGGTGAGCTGTGATATCACCTATTGTGAATGGTGGGTCCTGTGTGTTATCTACTGTATATAGAGGTGTTATCAGTCATTTTACAGGAGGAGGAGGTGAGCTATAGAGGTGTAACTGTTGGTGCTTTTGTAATAGTTTAATTTTATTTTAACATTTCATGATATTATATCAGTTTTTTTGTTTGTTTTAGCCATTCTATTATATAAAAGTATGGGAAAAGCTATAGTCTATTATTACGATGCCTAGCATTACCCCTCCTTACACCCCCTGACACTGTCATCCTCTTGGCTGGATACCACAACCTATTGTGTAGGTAAAGAATGGCAGGAAACAGATGTAAGAAAGTTGTCAACTCTTTACTAAAAGTCCACATGGCAATGATCTCTTAGCATCATGTTTTTTTTTCTCTTAAGAGTTTGAGAGGACACATTACCCCGATGTCTTTGCCAGGGAAAGATTGGCGGCAAAGATTGACCTGCCTGAAGCCCGAATCCAGGTAAACCTTAAAATCAGTATTACGGCCAGGACAATTGAAAGCTTTTAATTGGTGACGATCCTTACATGAAAGTATCATGGCGCAAACTATCCATTTATCACGTCATCGTTATCTTGATGGAAAACGCTGAAAGGCTATGTGCACACAGTCTTTTTGCTGAATTTTAAGAGCAAAAACTGAGCAGAAACTTTCCAAATCCTCCTGAAAAACTCAAAACTCCCCAAAAACTTGGCGGTTCTGCTCAGTTTTTGCACTGAAAAATCAGCAAAAAGACTTTGTGTGCCCACGGTCAAAGTGGATTTCCCAAACCAATTGAGGCTATCTGCGCATGGAGTTTTTCAAGCAGTTTTTTGGAGCAGCTCTCCAAATCCTTCTCCAAATCTCAAAAAAGTTGAGTTTCCACTCAGTTTCTGTTCTGAAAACTCAACAAAAAGACGTTGTATGCACATACCCTGGCTATAAGGAGTTTGAGTATTTTTTTTCCCTAAAGTGGTTCTGAAAAGTGTTTTATTGAAAAAAAAAATGGCGCATGACATTTCTTTGAAGCTGATCCTGATGGAATCTGCTCCAAACTGTCAAATGAAAAAGCTGCTAATTCAGAACAAAAGTTGTCAAGGAATTTTGGAGGTGGATTTGGAGAGTTTGTGCTCCAAAAATGGAAAAAACTCTGTGTGCACATAGGCCAAGAGTGTTCACAGTTTTCAGAAACTTTCCAACACTCGAATCAAAACTCGTGTTTTTTGGACAGTTTCTGCTCCAAAATCATAGCAAAAAAAACCCCCAAAATTTGAGGAACACCCAAGCTAGGTATTGTCCAAATAGAATAGAGGGCTGCAAGAAACGAGCCAAAAAAAAACTCTGCAAAAAAACATTTCAAAACTGTTTCAAGAAAACAAAAACTCCCCGGGGCAACGGAGTCTTTTTGCTGAGTTTTCTGAGCAGAAACTCAAAGTATTTGTAGTGTTTTGCAATTTGGAAGAGGATTTCGAGAGTCTCTGTTCCAAAAACGCCTCTCAGCCTACACACTACCCGGTATGCACCTTTGCCGGCTGAGCAGAGCTCTATAGAGGGAAGTTTTGAGCGATCGATGTGTCAAGCCATTTTTTAACTTTTCAGTACTAAAAATAATATATTTTAAAAAGCCTTTTTTAATATGGAAAATTTACATAGGCAAGGATATAAAAAATAGTGACCGACATTTTACTACAGGTCTGGTTCTCCAACCGGAGAGCAAAATGGAGACGAGAAGAAAAACTACGAAACCAGAGGAGACAAGCGAATAATGCCTCCAGCCATCTTTCCATCAACAGTTCCTTCTCCAGCAGTGTCTACCAGTCCATACCGCAGCCGAGCAGCTCGGGTAAGAAAGGGAAAGACCACCTTTATTTATATAGCGCCAACATATTCCATAGTGCTGTACAATCAGTGGGTGCTATAGAGGAGCCTGCCTTGGCTCTTCTGCTTGTACCACAAGGTCTCGTAATCCCAACTTTTTCCCTTAGGGTCCATGCTGAGCCGCAGTGAAGCAGCTATCACCAACAGCTATGGGTCTCTTCCTCCTTTGCCAAGCTTCACCATGCCGAATAACCTTCCCATCCAAGTGAGTAGAAGCTCAAATATTTCTCCTTAGATGCCAAGACTTTCTAAAGCCACCAGCTAATTGGATCTTATATATATATGTTGGGCGCCCACCCTCTGTTCCCATATTTGTAGGAATAATGTATTCTCTCTACTTCTCCACAGCCGGTAGCTAGTCAGACCTCTTCCTATTCCTGCATGATCCCGCCAAGTTCTTCAGTGAGCATTCGCAGTTATGATGCCTATACACCTCCTCAACTTCAGACTCACATGAATAACCAGAATCTTGGGTCCAGCGCCAGTGGCTCTACAGGCAAGTGTTCCTCAAAACATACCAAAAATCCCTTTACGAGAAGAGCTAGGTGGGCAAGTATCTACAATCGGTCCCATGATGGACCTTTGACCAAACCATGTAGGACCTTATGCTGGTTTATTGGTGATCCATGGTCACCAATGGATTTTTTTGGGGCCAACCTTGTAGATCCATGATACTCTGACAGTGATGTTCTATCTGCCTGGACATGTAGTAATCCTCTGCTTGCTCTTACATTACTATGTGACACAGTGGCCATTGATTAGACTTTTGGGACTCTATAACCCATCTAAAAGTAGTAGTGGAATGGAACAATTCGAGGGATAATATTTTTACTGCTTTTTTAAAGTCTCCGTGTTAATAGTTTTACAAAGATGTCACATCTGAATAATCTATCCTTAAATGAGGACCCACTGGCAATAAGCTGATCAAATTGGGTAGTAGAACTGGAAACCAGAGTGATTTTCTGTTGTCACCAGGAAAAGCTGCACATTTCTCATGCGGTGGCCACTGCTGGCAAATTGTGGCATTACATGAATCGTAATCAAAAGAACAGGAGGCCATTTAACATGTTTTGATGAGTCGACCAAAGGAGAAGCCATTCTTTTGCGTGTTTTTTTTTCCACCCAATGTCCCCTAGTCTTAACACCCACATCTATCATCTCCATGTGTCAAAGACATAGACCTTGATTGGCCAAAAAGGGGAAAAGTGATATTTTCAGCACAGTCCTCCATTATAAAATTGTGTATTTGTAAAATTATCAGTAACATCTACTTCTTCCTACAGGTCTGATCTCTCCAGGAGTTTCTGTTCCTGTCCAAGTACCGGGAGGAGACCCAGATCTCACCCAATACTGGCCAAGGCTTCAGTGAAGACAAAGGACAAGTCTGGATTAAGACTGGCTGCTCGTAAACTTGTGTAATGGAACCGCCAATCACTGTCATGAGTCTACAGACCTCTACGGGAAAAATGGAGAAGGACTCCTTATATTCACCAGCTTACTTAAACAGGACTTCGAAACAAAGACACCCAACCATAAGAAGTCTACAATGGTTTCTATGAACTGCCCCCAACAAGGCAGCTTAAATCTACCCCTAATTTTCATGTTTATTAAGTGATGCTACCATAGAACATCAATTTCAGGTGAAAATTGACTGTGAATATACTTTTTTTCTACAGCCAGAAGTCAAAGATCCTAATTCTGCAACACAGGGCTGAAGAACAGTTGGATATTGTTGAGTTCAGGTCTAAACATCCGCACCTCTGACTGTTTTCAGAGAACTTCCTGGTGTTAAGAATAGTGCTTTCTTTTTTTTCAAGATTTAACCCCCTACAAAAAAAAGGAAATCAGTTATGTAACTCCAGAAAATCTTCTAACATTACACCACCCCATGCTGTATAGCATAGATCTTCATGGTTTCTACATCTTATCTGAATTGGTGCCCGTTGTTTTTTTTATAGACATAGATAAAACTTTGCTAACTGGGTGTGAATTGGATATTTAGTCTGGGTGTTCATTTCCCCTCGAAAAACTAGAAAATTTAGGGTTAATTGCCAAAGATCTCAGTCCTATCATTCACTAGATATACCTTGGGATTTCTGAAGAACAGAGTTATACAATGGGTTTCGAAAAGATCTTTGCAATGAAAAACCAACTTGGAGGTCAGCAGTTAATACTAGTTCCTAAAAAAATGGTGGTTCTTCAATTTTGGCCTCTTGTAGAGCCAGTACTTAAGGTGGTCATATACTTTAGATACAAGTTGACAGATTTTAGCAGGACCAGAGGAATATCTAATGTGTATAGTGGAGACCCAATGATCAACCTCCAATCCATTCAGCCAGGGCTCTTCAGACCACCAATTCTTGGGATTGTTGTGGGCTACCCCCAGGTATCAGAAAGTTATCTCCTATCCTGTGGATAAGGGATCATTTTGAAATTTGAGAACATACCTTTAAGTGTACAGAGAGCTTAAGTTAGGCAATCAAGTCCGCTGGTGATCACCATTTGAAAGTTTCATGGCCTAGATGTAGCCAAACAAGTAGTCCATTATCTCAACTTTTTAAAAAATGGCGCCAAAACTAAGAAGCAGCCAATTATTACTCAAGGGTGAGTGGGAAGATTGGGTTGACGCCTCTCTAAATTGAAATTTTAGTTCCCGAGCTGGAGATAACATTCAATTTACTTTTTCTTAAATATTGACCATGAAACCACAAAATGCAGAAAGATCTGGATTGTTTTCGAAGGCAAGTTCAAAAATAATTTATTGAGTAATGGACGCTGTTGTTAAATGACATATTTCTGTACTATGTATGTGTGCTTTTTGTATACAGAGGACCTACTTTTATGAAGCTCTACACAATTGCTCCGACATAGCTTTGCTTTGATGCCTGGGACATACGTAGGGTGACTTTTGGTGGACAATCCCTGTAAAAGAAGCCGACATCTTGGACTACCTGAATTCTTTTTGAAAGTCTTCTTTAACTTTTGTAGTTGGCAATAAAACTTCTGGGAGGGTGAAAAAAAAATATTTCTGTAAATACAATCAATGACGAGAGTTGTCTTTCAGTCTAGCAGAAGCTTGGGCAACTGGAAAAAAGATGCTGGATATGGATAAACCATGACATGTAACCATTACTCACTGCCAAAAACCTGATGAAGCCACCTTCCTGTCTACAGCTTACGTCCCAAACTACCAAATGGCAAAAAATAGGATATTCTCTGGACATCATCCAGTATCTGCCGCACTTTAAGGATCTTTTCACTGCACATATGTGGACATATGTCATGTAGATGTAAATAGGTTTCTTGTTTCTTTTCCGAGATGTTTACACAAATTTATGACAAAGGACACTCCGTGGAACAAATACTGGACAAAACTCAAGATTAATTCAAGGTCACTTTAATGCCCATTGCACATTTTTTGACCTGTCATCTGAAAAACCAGATGCTATGGAGATGGGCGGTTAAAGATGGCAGCACATAGCTACAAAGAAAAGCTAGCGAATGATAGAATATGAGTTTTTCATTGGAAAAGACTCATCTAAGAGCTTGTAGGGGTTTTCTGCTTTGTACAATGACTTTTTGAGGGTTGAGAATAGAAGACGTTCTAGCATTGGTGCGAATCGATTGACAGGACTCTGTCCATCGGCCACAATAATAATCTGTATGGGAGCCCTGAGGACTGACAGCATCCGATGCTCTGGTCAACGATGACCAAGCCGGCTACTCAAAAGAGGAGTTGGGGATTCCCACTGGCAAGAGACGTTCCCATCCAGCGGCCGTAGATTACTGGCATGGCCAATGGAGTTGGTCTTGTGAAACGATTCTCACAGACTCTGGGACTGAGGTTGATACACAATTGAAAAAAAATTCCAATGTTGGATTGAAAGAAGTTCATTGAAAGGGCTGCCAACCGAAAGTCATCTGGGCGGTGCTGGTGTGGAGAAGAGTCAAATACCCGTCCTACTGGGATTGTGAAGTCAACAGTAGCTGTGTCGAATGGGAAATCAATCATGGAAGAATGGTGGTGAAGACACCCTGTATTCTGTGACTCTTCACCACCTCAGCACCGCCCAGATGACTCTTGGTAAGGGCTTTTTTTACCACTTCTTAAGTCCGGCATAGTGAAATGGGCATTGTTTTAGAAGTTATCAGAAAGCAATGTAACTTCATGGTGTTTGTTCGGCAAAAATCTAGTTTCCTATCTCAAGTTTGGAAGTTATCTCCTACCCATAGGACATGGGGTTCAACCGGCGGGATCATCACGATTCTGAGAATCTTCTGTGTGAATGGAGCGGTGATCGATCATGTGCACTGCTGCTCCATTCATCCTTATGGGGAGTGCTGAAAACCAGTTGAGCGCAACTTTTGTCTTGGATCGGCAATGCGCATGATCAATCACTGCTCCACACAAATGAGACTCTTTAGAGCCCCAGTTTTCGGGAACATGGGGGTCCCAATGGTCAGACCCCCAACAATCGTTAAGGTGCCGATACCAATATCCATGGATAGGGGACAACTTTTGAACTTGAAAAAAACTCCTTTAAGGAGCGCGTAAGAGGTGGAACCTGTCAACATGTGGAAGTAATAGTAACAACAGGATCATAAGATTACGGCATATCTTAGTAACATCCAAAACTTTTTTCACAGTCTTTGCTACTTTTTTTTTTTTTATATATAACTAGTTTCTTTTTTTTGTAAATTTCAAGAATAAAAAAATAAGTGACCCCACCAATGTGGTGACAGGGCATATCGCCAGTAGTGTTCCACCGGTGTCCTTCTTCAGTCTCACTAATATAATGGTGTATACAGCTGTATTCAATGTGTTTTCTTTTGTGTTCTTGAGTGTAATTTTTGGGAAATGTACCTAGGTCCTCACGGTTCAGCATCTGAACTTGCTGCTTTGTTTTGTAGGATTTCCCCACCACCCTGCGCTGTGTATCAGATCCAGTCCATCTGGCATGCGTCACCCCCCCGCTGTGCATTATTAGTGTATAGCATGCCCTCTCTGTTCTGCACTGTGCTCCTATTAAACTCTGCTCTCTCTCTAACTACTGGTGTTTATTTCCTGTAGAGTAACCGCACGTTACAGGGCGTGTGGTGTATTTTATATAATACCGCAAGTCGTCAGCACAATTAATAAGGCTCAGGTTTCTAGGCTGTATCCTGAAGATGGAACAAAAGGTTCATAATGCCATCAAAGCAATGAAGGACCAATGTCAGATGACGCTCTGATCTTTAGACCATATATTACCAATTTAAAGAGTAACTAAACTTTATTTTTTGTTAATAATTGCATCAAGTTATAAAACTTTGTAAATCACTTTTCGAGGGAATTTGTTTTCACTCTTGTAAAAAAAAATTGCATGTAAGTGGTTTGCAAACCCTAGCTTCTCCCCAGTCTATTTCATATCAGAACAAGCTCATGTGGAGTACAGATGATGGCAGTGATGGGGCAGCTTTTGTCTCTTCCTCTGAGTGTTCTGCTTCACAGAACAATCTCCTGCTTCTTCCCATAGTCATACACAGGTGCTGAGCTGACCTATCACTGCCATCATCAGTACTCCAAATGATGTCTTTCTGATATAAATGCAGCTGAAAGTAGACAAATAGATTGGGGAAAAGCAGGTGCTGAGCTGACCTATCACTGCCATCATCAGTACTCCAAATGATGTATTTCTGATATAAATGCAGCTGAAAGTAGACAAATAGATTGGGGAAAAGCAGGTGCTGAGCTGACTCATCACTGCCATCATCAGTACTCCAAATGAGATCTTTCTGATATAAATGCAGCTGAAGGCAGGGGAATAGGCTGGGGAAAAGCAGGTGCTGAGCTGACCCATCGCTACCATCATCTGTACTCCAATTGAGGTCTTTCTGATATAGATGCTGCTAAAGGCAGAGGAATACATTGGGGAAAAGCAGGTGCTTAGCTGACTCATCACTGCCACCTTCTGTACTCCACGTTCTGATATAAATGCAGCTGAAGGCAGGAGAATAGACTGGGGAAAAGCCGGGGTTTGGAAGCCAATCACTTGCATTTTTGTTACAGGAATTAAGACAAAGCCCCTAATAAAGTAACTTGCAAAGTTATGAAATCCTTGCTATTCCCCAGTACCTTTATTCAGTTTCATTGATATCAGAACATACTCCTTAGGAGTACAGATGATGACAGTGATGGCTCAGCTCAGCACCTGCTTTGCCCCAGTTTATTTTCCTGCCTTCACCTGCATTGATATCAATACATACTCCTTAAGAGTACAGATGATGGCAGTGATGGGTCAGCTCAGCACCTGCTTTTCCCCAATCTATTTCTCTATCTTCAGCTGCATTTATATGAGAAAGACCTCATTTGGAGTACAGATGATGGCAGTGATGGATCAGCTCAGCACTTGTGTCTCACTAATTCTGGGAAGAAGCTAATTGTTCTGATAAGCACAACACTCAGAGCAGGAGACAGAAGCTGACCCATCACTGCCATCATCTGTACTCCTAAGGAGTAAGTTCTGATATCAGTGCAGCTGAAGGCAGGGAAATAAACCGGGGAATAGCAGGGGTCTGGAAGCCACTTACAGGCATTTGTTTTTATAGGGATGAAGATAAATTCCCTAATAAAGTGATTTGCAAAGTTTCATAACTTCCCATACTGGACAAAATTATTAGAAAACAATGAATGTTCAGTTACTCTTTAAATAGGCTTTATTTGGTATAGGTTACTCTTTAACTATATTAGGCACTACAGTACCCAAATAAAAGTGCCATATATTAGCCTCATCCAGACATGACATTGCCATCGCCATCACGAACTGCAAAAATAACGCAGTGGACAGAGACTAAATAACAGTGCCATACAATAAAGTGCTCAAATAATACCAAAGTACAGAGATCAGATAACTAACACCAGTGCCGTACAGTGTCAAAATTACACCCCTATACAGAGTATATTAACATTCTTGCCTTTGACCCCTATCAACACGGAAGAACATGTTTGAGCCCTTTGTTTGGCTGGGAAAAGCTCCAACTACTCAACGGCGGCCAAAAGTGTCCTGTGTGCCTCTGTAGAGCTGGAGTACAGTGCTGTAGTGTTTTTATGTAAAGTGTAGATGGTTACTAGATTTGGGCCAAAAGATTTACAGGACCTTGGTCCGGAGTGCAGTGAACCTTCTCCTACCTGCCGGAATCCCCGGTACCTCTTCTAATAAGTAGCCCCGATGCAACGTCATGTGCTCTGAGGTCAGGTAGGAGGAGGTTTGCAGAGCTCTGGTTTGGTGGCCATGAACAACAGTAAGGGTCCTGGACTGTTATGGGGGATTTCTGCCTCCGTTTAGCACTGTTCATGAATGGACAGGACAGATATTTTTCTAATGATCTTTATACAATGGTGACAAGGGGGCATCCTCTACACCTAGAGGAAAGAAGGCTTAATCATCAGTATGGACAGTAATTCTTTACTTTAAGAGCAGTGAGACTATGGATTCTTTACAGTACGATCAGTGACTCTATGGATTCTTTACTGTACGAGCAGTGAGACTATGGATTCTTTACTGTACGAGCAGTGAGACTATGGATTCCTTACTGTAAGAGCAGTGAGACCATGGATTCCTTACTGTAAGAGCAGTGAGACCATGGATTCTTTATAGCACTAGCAGTGAGATTAAGGATTTTTTACTGTACGAGCAGTGAGACTATGAATTCTTTACTGAATGAGCAATGAGACTATGAATTCTTTACTGTACGAGCAGTGAGACTATGGATTCTTTACTGTAAGAGTAGTGAGATTATTGATTCCTTATTGTAAGAGTAGTGAGACTATGGATTCCTTACTGTAAGAGCAGTGAGACTATGGATTCTTTACTGTAAGAGCAGTGAGATTATCGATTACTTACTGTAAGAGCAGTGAGATTATGGATTCATTACTGTAAGAGCAGTGAGGCTATGGATTCCTTACTGTAAGATCAGCGAGACCATGGATTCCTTACTGTAAGAGCAGTGAGACTATGGATTCTTTACAGTACAAGCAGGTAGATTATGGATTCCTTACTGTACGAGCAGTGACACAATGTATTCTTTACTTTATGAGCTGTGAGACTATGGATTCTTTACTGTAAGAGCAGTGAGATTAAGGATACCTTTTTGTAAGAGCAGTGAGACTATGGATTCTTTATAGTCCGAGCAGTGAGACTATGGATTCCTTACTGTATGAGCAGTGAGACTATGGATTCTTTACTATAAGAGCAGTGATACTATGGATTCTTTACAGTACGAGCAGTGAGACTATGGATTCCTTACTGTATGAGCAGTGAGACTATGGATTCTTTACTGTATGAGCAGTGAGACTATGGATTCTTTACAGTACGAGCAGTGAGACCATAAATTCTTTACTGTATAAGCAGTGAGACTATGGATTCTTTACAGTACGAGCAGTAAGACTGTAGAAGTCTCTGCCACCTGATATTCAATTCACAAAAAAAGTTCAAGGCAGGCCTGGATACATTTATTGAAGAATATAATACAGGTTATGGGTACTAGATTCTGTTATGGGACATTTATTCAGGGAACTAGTCTGATGCCGTATGTGGAGTTGGGAAGGAATTTTTCCCCTAATATGAACCAGATCTTGGGGAATTTTCCTTCCTCTGGGTCAACATGTTAGGTTATATTTTTAACATGATGGACTTGTATGTTCTTTCAAACTATGAAATCTCTGCATTCGTCAAATCCATTGTTCTGTTTCATTCTAGCATCAGACCAAGGAAATTGATAGAGTGCCTGATCCATCACTGGCCGGACACCGAGAATTCCCTATAGACTTAGAATGGGACTCGTAGGGTTATTCTATGGCATCTGTCATTTGACTGGGAAAAGCAGCACTGCAAGCTGGACCTAAATAACAGCTGTTTTCTATAAACATCTGCTCTTCTTCGTCTTTATATCAATTTTGATAAATCTCCACCAAAACTCTATATCTCAGTTGCTTTAGAGTGGAAAACAAAGATAGAAGGCGATTGCTTACGGTGGACATGCAGATTTGCTGCAATTTTTTATGCAAATTTGTTGCAAATTTTGCTGCAAATTTGCTGCAATTTTTTTTTACAAATTTTGATGCCAATTTGCTGCAGATTACTTCTTATGCATCGTAGAAGTAAACCTTCCACTTTGCTGTAATATCCGGATGCAAAATCTGCAGCACATCTACCACATGTGAGCGCTTTTTTTACGTATTTATACCTAATGCATTGCTCTATTAACGCCTTCACAGCTGCAGTTCCTTGACTTGTAATAAACATATATATGGTTGTTAGCTATGACAAAATGTAGATTTTTGATTTTTCTAAGCTCGTTGGCACAGAAATCAGTATGCCCTCCCCCAGTAGCCATGGGTTAAAGAGCATATATGTATTTACATTCCTCATTGCTCTTTCAAGCTCCCGTTTCCTTCCAGGGCCTTGCTGAAAGGTCATGTTCTCTATAAAAATAACCTCTCTGTTTCTCTCCCTTCCCTTCACCCATCCTGTGCTCTGCCTCTGACACCGCATCGGAGGGAGCTGGCGCAGCGGAATGGGTGTTAGGCGACAGGAGCAGAATCCTGGCCCTAGGGCGAGCAGCGGGGGGAGGTAGGAGCGAGGCAGAGAGAGGAAGGATGTCATAGACAATAACCATCACCGCGACATCCAAGGCTTGCCATCCCAGGCCGCCCTCGTGTTGGTTTTAAAGACACAAACTCCAGTGTCCTTGCTATATGTACAATTCTTCCCATATCATGGCGGGCTGGGTCAACAGAGAAGAAACCTACAGCGTCAAATATGCAGCTGAGACTTTCCTCCAAGATGATGTCTGATAGCGGTATTATATGATTTCCAGGGAAAGAGCAAACCGCATAATCATAGTATTGATGAAAATTTATAATTTCTAGTTATACATTTGATAATCACCAAAGCAGATCACAATATAGGTGATGTGAAAAATTTGGAGTATCGGAAGTAAGGTTCTAGGATCTAGGGTAAGGCACTCTGGGCAGCTGCCTACGGACCTGCACAATCTGAGGGAAGAACTTGAATATGCCAAATATTGACAGATGGTTCCATAATGTGTTGGTGCTTAACACTCGTATCATCCTTTTCTTAAATTCTTAAGATTTTTGCCATGAATTTAACACCACCAGGGTAAGGCTATATAGGTCTTCATGGCCAGAAAGGGTTAGGAGCAATTTAAAGGGCTGCATATTTGTGGGGGGCAAAGATGTTACTGTACTACATGGGACAGAGTATGCGGCACCAGAAACAAATTAACGCCAAAGTCTATCCATAAGCACAAAACACATTGCCAACGGAGTGTCCTACATATAGAGTGTCAGCAATAATGACCACTATAAGCAGTGTCAGCAGATTGGGAGCAGCGCCCCCAATCTGGTGTCAGCAGACTATATTCCCAACTAATGCTCACAGCAATGTTTCCTCATATAAGGAGTGCCAGTAGAGTGCCATCCATTGACGCCAACACAGCGCTCTCAGTAAACTGTACTAACAGTATGAGTAAAGTGTCCCTTAATGAGGAATAGTACTAGCAATGTTCCCCATATACAAACTACCAACAGAGCACCCCATATGAAATAGTGCTAGTTAAGTGCCCCATATCCACACTGACAGCAAAGTGTTCCCAATACACAGAGACAAAAGGATGCCCCATAAGCCATAGTGCTAACAATCATAGTGCTAATATCCACACTACCAGCAGAGTGCTCCTCATAACACATGCCAATAGTGTTCCACATAACCAATGCCAGTAGAGTGCTCCTCATAACACATGCCAGTAGAGTGCATCTCATAACACATGCCAGTAGAGTGCTCCTCATAACCAATGCCAGTAGAGTGCTCCTCATAACCAATTCCAGTAGAGTGCTCCTCATAACCAATGCCAGTAGAGTGCTCCTCATAACCAATTCCAGTAGAGTGCTCCTCATAACCAATTCCAGTAGAGTGCTCTTCATAACCAATGCCAGTAGAGTGTCTTCCATTACCAATGCCAGTAGAGTGCTCCTCATAACCAATTCCAGTAGAGTGCTCCTCATAACCAATTCCAGTAGAGTGCTCCTCATAACCAATGCCAGTAGAGTGTCTTTCATTACCAATGCCAGTAGAGTGCTCCTCATAACCAATGCCAGTAGAGTGCTCCTCATAACCAATTCCAGTAGAGTGCTCCTCATAACCAATTCCAGTAGAGTGCTCCTCATAACCAATGCCAGTAGAGTGTCTTTCATTACCAATGCCAACAGAGTGCTCCTCATTTCCAATGCCAGTACAGTGCTTTTGACAACCGATTCCATGCTCCTTAAAATCAATCTCAGTAAAGTGCTTATTTCCTAGAATGCTCCTCATAACCAATGCCAATAAAGTGCTGTTCATAACCAACTGCAGAAGAACACACCTCTAGCTAATGCCATTAGAGTTCTCCTCATTTCCAATGCCAGCAGAATGCTACTTATAACTAGCAGAGTTCTCCTCCTACCAGTGACAGTAAGGTGCTCCTAATTACCAATTGCAGATGAGCACTCCTCATAATGAATGCCAGCACAGTGCTCCTCCTAACCAAGGCCAGTAGAGTGCTCCTCATAACACATGCCGGCAGAGTGCTCTTCATTTCCAAAGTTAGTAGAGAGTTTCTCACAACCAATACCAGCAGAATGCTTCTCATAATCAATGCCAGTAGAGTGCTCCACATAACCAGAGTGGTAGATCGGCTCACTTGGTTGCACACAGAGGTACACAGGAACACTGTCTCTTTAAATCTTCTGTGGTTTATAAAGAGCACTGCATAAGCCACAGCATTGTTATAAACACAAACAGGGCCTTACTAGCCTAACAGGAGAAACAAAACATAATGTATGGCACTGTCCTTATTGCTACGGGTAACTGCCCACTTCAGGAACAAAAACAACCCAAGTGTTACGCACACGCCCGGACTGACTGGCGTGAGCGTGGTTAGTGATCCCACTGGACCATGAACCGAGGAGTGCCTGGAGTGGCGTGACTAAGTACCAACTCGGTCCGACCAAGGTCGCACGGCGGCTCAGTCGACTCCGCGAACCAGGGAGGAACTGAGCAGAGGGACCAGGTGCTACTCCAGGTCAGACCCCGGTCAAAGCTGTTGACCCACACCGGGGAATGCAGGAACAGGCAGGCACAGCTGGTATGCAGACAGGTGGGTACTGGCAGGCACAGCTGGTGCGCAGACAGGCGGGTACTGGCAGGCACGGCTGGTATGCAAACAGGTGGGTACTGGCAGGCACGGCTGGTATGCAGACTGGCAGATACTGGCAAGTAGGAACGCAGGCTGGATAGGAACCAGTACAGATTGGGATGCAGGAACAGAGCCGCGGGTGCGGTGGACTAGCAGAGCAGAACCGCAGGCGCGGAGGACAAGCGGAGCAGAGCAGAGAGAAACCGAGGGTGCGGTGGACAAGCAGAGCAGAGCGAAAACAAGCAGAGCGAAACCGCCTGTGAGGTGGACAAGCAGAGCAGAGCGAAACCGCCGGTGCGGTGGACAAGCAGAGCAGAGCGAAGCCGCAGGTGCAGTGGACAAGCAGAGCAGAGCGAAACTGCAGGTGTGGTGGACAAGCAGAGCATAGCGAAACCGCAGGTGCGGTGGACAAGCAGAGCAGAGCGAAACCGCAGGTGCGGTGGACAAGCAGAGCAGAGCGAAACCGCAGGTGTGGTGGACAAGCAGAGCAGGGCGAAACTGCAGGTGCGGTGGGCAAGCAGAGCAGGACAGAGCAGAAGGTGCAGGCAGACAGGACAGGGCTCTGTTCACATGGAACAGACTGGAAAATACAGGAAGATAGTTAGAACACAGGAGGTAGATACGGAGGCAGGGAAACGGGACAAGCAGAACCAGATACACACAAGGTACTTACAATGAAGTAGCGAGTGGACACAAAACTCACAAACAGAAGTACAGAGACAACGAGTTGGAGTTAGGTGCAGGTTCAGACACTGCAGGAAAAGGGCAGGTACGGACATAGATACAAACAGGTAATGGGCTAGGACACAGTTCAGACAGGAACTGAACAAGATACAGGAACGAGCATGGGAACTCAGCCCCCAGGGTGGCGGAAACAGACTAGAAGTCACAGATACAGCTAACGGGCCTGGGTATACAGCCCCCAGGGTGGCGGAACAGACTAGAAGTCGCAGATACAGATAACGGGCCTGGGTATACAGCCCTCAACAGACTAGATACAGGACAGGATCTGGCAACTCAGTTGCACAGAACACACTGAAAGAAAGTGTTGCTCAGGCACCTCCTACTGGGTGGAGGGGGTTTAAGTATCCAGTGACTCACAACAATAGGCTGGGGACGCATAAGGAGTGCGCACACAGAAACTATAAGAATCAGGCAGTAACTGCGCTGCCGCCCTAAGCAATCAGACAAGAGACATGCACACAGCAGGTACTGGAGCAAAGTGAGCAGCCTGGACTGATAGGTAAGATGGCGGTCTTGCATGGTGGGAGGTGGTAAGCCATGCCAGCACGCCGCCAGGGATGTTACACCAAGGTTTAGCTTTCCTTAAAATACACACCACAGCTTCAGAGCTTTCACCTCCAGGCCCTCCCCACACCAAATGCTCTGAAAGGCTGTGAATTTATCCTCAGAATTCCTCCCTCCCTTCAGGTGTCTAATCACCATAGCACCTAGATGGCTGTTTAACCCACTCATGTGCTGGAACCTTTTTTCTATGTATAATTACTGCAGATATTAATCTCAGTGCTACTTATCTCCCCTCCAGTACTTTGCCAGTGACCCTGTCACACCAGTCAGCAGAGTGCTTCTCATAACCAATGCCAGCAGAGTGCTTCTGATAACCAATGCCAGCAGAGTGCTCCCCATAGCCAATGCTAGAAGAGTACTTCTCAAAACTAATATCATCAGAGTTCTTCTCATGAGAATGCTTCTCATAACCAATACCAGCAGAGTGCTCCTCATAACCAATGCCAGTAAAGTTCTCCTAGACGATGCCAGCAGTGTATTCCTTATAACAAATGCCAGCAGAGTGTTCCTCATAACCGATACCAGTAGACTGCTCCTTATGACCAATGCCAGTAAAGTTCTCCTAGACGATGCCAGCAGAGTACTCCTTATAACAAATGCCAGCAGAGTGTTCCTCATAACCAATACCAGTAGAGTGCTCTTCATAACCAATGCCAGCAAAGTGCTTCTCATTTCCTATGCCAGTAGAGTGCTTCTTACAACAAATTCAAGGAGAATATTCCACATAATCAATGTCACTAGAGTGCACTTCAAAATCAATGCCAGTAAAGTGTTCCTCATAACCAATTCAGATGAGCACACCTCATAGCTAATGCCATTAGAGCGCTCCTCAAAGCCACCACCAGTAGTGTTCCTCATTTCCAGTGCCAGCAGAATGCTCCTTATAACTAGCAGAGTGCTCCTCCTACCAGTGCCAGTAAGATGCTCCTAATTACCAATGGCAGATAAGCACTCCTCATAATGAATGTGTCACGGGTGTATCAAGTGTGACAGACAGTTGCTCTGGAGCCGGCTGTAGAAGGTCACTGCACTTGGCATTGCAGACACCTTCTTGATCCTCTCATCTCTGTAGCATAGTGATATCCTTCTTCCTTTAGGACCCAGCGGCGACCTTCACCTTCTGCTGCTAATTGATAGATCCTTGCTTGGTAGTTAGAAACTCTCAGTGTCTCCAGAGAGTCGCCGGTGATAGTTCTATGTTCCCCTGTCCATGCCTGGAGCACTAGTAGTTGACTAGTTTCATCCTGGACTTCCCTTGGAGGACAGTTGGCGTTATCTCTCTGGTGTCTTCTCGTGCTAAGTATATCCCCTTTGTTTGTTTACCTTGTAGGCTTTGGGTTAAGTGCACACTAGCCTTTTTGACGCGTTTTCGCGGCGGTTTTTCGCCACGGAAACGCAGCGAAAACGCTTGCTAATCAGTCTGCCAGCTATTGCAATGTTTATCCTGATGTGCTGTGCACATGATACGGAAATTTCTGCTCAGAATTGCCATTGCGGAAAAAAACACAGCTTGTCATTTCTATGCAGCATTTCCGCAGCGTTTCCCGCCCATTGACTTAACTGAACCGTAGCAAATCCGCAGGTATATTTATACCTGCGAATTTGCTGCGTTTCAATTAAAGCCAATGGGCGGTGAAATACTGCGGAAACGCGCATAGAAGTGGTACCAAGGTCGGCAGAGGAGGACTACTACTCCTCTCATCCTACCGCCGCTCCTGCTGATAACCTTCGCTGGACAAAGACCATCAGGGGGTCCCAAACAACCGCAGCGGGACCGCAATCCGATTTTGTGACTCAGTTCAGGCCTCTGCCTTGCCTGACGAACATGGTCAACCTTCATGGATTCAGTGCGGATAGCTGCCTCTACAGGCTGGGGAACAGGAGGTCTTTGGGAGGACAGAACCTGGCGTGATGGCTTGCCTCTATGCCTTGCACGTCTGGACTGCCTCTTGAGGTTGGGAAGAGAAGTATTCTGTGGAGCGTAGTCATCTTGTGTGGATTCTGGGTGGGCAGCAGTCTCTTCAGGCAGGAGAACTGGTGAGCTACCCACACACATTACCCATCGGGGCTGCTCCGGGATATTGGGAAGGGAAGCTTCAGCAGAGGCTTCAGGATTAGGGTCATCGAAGACCATTAGAAAGGCCACCAGGAAGGCCTGCAGGTCAGAGACGATAGGATCCCGTGCTTCCCATAGGGGGGTGATCCATTTCAAGGCATCACCCGCTAGGTAGGACAACATAAATCCCACTTTAACCCGATCGGTAGGAAAATAGTGAGCATAAAACTGGAACTGCAGCATACATTGCCACACAAACGCACGGCTTTGTTTTGGATCCCCATAGTACTGTTGCGGATCCGCAGGAACGGGTGCTGATAGCTCCATTGGGGCTGGTGTGTAAATCGCCTGGACCTCAGCTTGCAAAAAAAAATTTTCTTGATGCACGTATTCGCTGGAAACAGATTCAAAATGTCTCTGAGAGCGAAGGGCCGTGGGGCTCAACGGGAACCATGGCCTGAGCAAACTGTTATGCACACGCCCGGACTGGCTGGCGTGTGCGTGATTAGTGATCCCACTGTACCATAAACCGAGGAGTGCCTGGAGGGGCGTAACTAAGTATCAACCCGATCCGACCAAGGTCGCACGGCGGCTTAGTCGACTCCGTGGACCAAGGAGGAACCGAGCAGGGGGACCAGGTGCGACTCCAGGTCAGACCCCGGTTACAGTTGTTGACCCACACCGGGGAATGCAGGAACAGGCAGGTTAGACTGGCATACAGGCAGGTTGGTATTGGCAGGCACGGCTGGAGTGCAGACAGGAGGATACTGGCAAGCACGGCTGGTATGCAGACAGGGGGGGTACTGGCAAGCACGGCTGGAGTGCAGACAGGGAGGCACTAGCAGGTTGGAGCGCAGGCTGGACAGGGTCCAGTACAGACTGGGATTCATGAACAGAACCGCAGATGCGGTAGACAAGCAGAGCAGAGAGGAACCGCTGGAGCGGTGGGCAAAGCAGAGCAGAGAGATACCGCCGGAGCGGTGAGCAAGGCAGAGCAGGGCGAAACCGCCGGAGCGGTGGACAAGGCAGAGCAGAGAGGAACCGCCGGAGCGGTGAGCAAGGCAGAGCAGAGAGGAACCGCCGGAGCGGTGAGCAATGCAGAGCAGGAAGGAACTGCCGGAGCGGTGAGCAAGGCAGAGCAGAGCGAAACCGCCGGAGTGGTGAACAAGGCAGAGCAGAGAGGAACCGCCGGAGCAGTGAACAAGGCAGAGCAGAGAGGAACCGCCGGAGTGGTGAATAAGGCAGAGCAGAGAGGAACCGCCGGAGCGGTGAGCAAGGCAGGACAGAGAGGAACCGCCGGAGCGGTGAGCAAGGCAGAGCAGAGAGGAACCGCCGGAACGGTGAGCAAGGCAGAGCAGAGAGGAACTGCCGGAGCGGTGAACAAGGCAGAGCAGAGAGTACAGGGCTCTGTTCACACTGAGCAGATTGGAAGGGACAAGCAAAACCAGATACACACAAGGTACTTGCAATGAAGTAGCGAGTGGACTCTAAACTCACAACAGAAGTACAGAGACAACAAGTAGGAGTTAGGTGCAGATTCAGAGACTGCAGGAAAAGGGAAGGTACGGACACAGAGACAAACAGGCTAGGAGAGTGTACAGACAGGAACTGACACTGCAACAAGATACAGGAGCGAGTCTGGGTATACGGCCCCCAGTATGGCGGACAAACAGGCTAGGAGAGTGTTCAGACAGGAACTGACACTGCAACAAGATACAGGAGCGAGTCTGGGTATACGGCCCCCAGTATGGCGGACAAACAGGCTAAGAGATAGTTCAGACAGGCCTGGGAATACAGCCCCCAGGTTGGCGGACAGGCAAGAAACAGAACGGGACCTGGCACATTCAGAGTCAAGGAGCACACTGAATGTTAGAGTTGCTCAGGCATCTCCTACTGGGTGGAGGGGGTTTAAATATCCAGTGACTCACAGCAATAGGCTGGAGACGCATTAGGGGTGCGCCCACAGCAGCTATAAGAATCAGAAAGTAACCGGGCCACCGCCCTAAGCAGTCAGACCAGAGGCAATATGAACAGGAGCAAGACTAGCAGACTGGACTGAAGGTTAAGATTGCGATCTTGCATAGTGGGAGATGGTGCACTATGCAAGTGACGCGCCCCCTGGGACATATTCCTTTTTGAGGGGAATACCCGGCACCGGATCAGATGGGGGGTTGTAGTCTCCGAGCGGCTGTGACCCGGCCCGTGCCCAGGGCGTCAAACTCAGTGTTATGTGGCAGTCCTACAGATGTTATTAAGAGTTCTTTTGTGTCGACTACGCCACCCGTTGTGATGCGGTCACTGTGGCCGCCGCTGCAGCAGGGTCCGCTGAGGCTGATGGTGGGTGCGCAGCTTGGTGGGATAACCCCCAACGGGAGGGGTATAGCCTCAGAGGGGACAGGTGCAGAGGATGGGGGTTGTGGTGGTGCAGTGCAGACGGCAGTGAAGACAGAGTCGGGTTGTGCAGTTAAGGGTGTTTACTTACTGCAGATGTTGTACTGGTCACTCCAGCTTCGAGTGACCACCCGAGCCGTGCTGCGTCCACCAGGTCCTGGATCCAGCCAACCCCCAAACAAGTCCGGAGCGTGGCCCTGAGCTCTCCTTCTGTCCCGTTCTCTGGCCGTCCCCACCAGTGATCCACCTAGGTCCAGCTCCCTCGGGCCTTCTGTTGGGACACCCTTGGCCCTGGGTTCCCTGACCCTTCATGTGGTGTGCCTTCGGGGTGGATGTGGTGGGTGACCGTGGCAAACGCTGCCCACGGTCTCCGGTCTCTGGCTGGGGAATGTTTTTACCCCCACCAGCTTGGGTTCCGGTACCCTGATGCCGACTCTTCACCCGGGGATTTTAGTTGGGATCTTGGAGTCCTTTTCTTCTGTGCCTCTGGGTCTCTCTCTTTTCTCCTCTCTCACTCTGGGTCTTTCTTCTCCTCTGCTCCTGACTTGTTCTCTGCAACTGACTGACCCTGTTCTTAGTTGGTGCCCACCTTATATACACCCTCTATGTGTGAGCTCAGGTGACCAGCACCCAATGAGCTCCTAACTTTACCCAGGCTGCTCCCCCTATCTGCCCCTACACTACTTGGGATGTACCACCCCCCTCCCACTCCAGCCAGGAACAGACTCGGTCGTACCTGCACATTTCTAAGTGGGAGTACCGTCGGCCTGTTCCTCGGAAATGGGATGTATGTAGTGCATGCAGCCTACCGAGCTCAGTTCCACACTCCATCCTTATCCGGGAGTGGAATATCACACCTCTGGGTTGAGGTGCAATACCCCTGTAGCAGCCGAATCCTCAGGGTGCTACATTCCCCCCTGGTAAATCACAGCACGTCCTCGGGCTGTAAGACATAAAACAACACCAAAACATACAATTTTTTTTTTTTTCATATAAACATAATAAAACATATAAAACATTATATATATATAAAACTTTTCATATAAACATTCTCGTCGTCTCTTGTTTCAGGTTCCTCCTCCGGACACTGTGCAACGTGTGTCCGGGAAAAGTGCGACAGTCTCTTAGAAAAACTGGTTTTCCTATAAAACCGGTAGGGGGCGCTTTAGGAAGCGCAACTATATACAGGGGAAGTTGGCCGCTCTCAGTCCTCGGCCAGGTAGAGGGAAGGGAATGGCTGCTCACAGTCCTCAGCCTGTGGGATTAAGGGGTTAACGGGTAAACAGTTCACTCAGCTGGTCCCAACGGGGACTATATATATGTAGCAACAGTCTCTTTGGTACCCGGTCGGGTAACTATTTACATCTACTGCTCTGCCGCACTCAACGGCGTCTTCCTCCTGCTCTTTGCTTATAGCTGGTTGTAACTTCAGACCCGTCCGGGTCCTCTTGCTCCTCCTCCTCGCACCGCAACTCCTCCTCCGTCAGGCGGTGCACATGGAGGGCGTAAGGTCCTTTGGCACACTTGTGCCGGGTGAAGGTGACCTCGTCTCCGATGTAGAGGTCACGACCTCTGTGCCCCTCCGGCAGATGGGACTCCACGTCTCTGCGCGTGACAAAGACGTCGCCGGGGGTGTTGTGGTCTCTGATGAAGCCCCACCCATGCTGCAGGTTAAACTTTACTACAGTCCCGGTGGTACGGGGACTGTGCGCTGCACGGGGGTCTCTCCTGGCCCGGCTCTTCTGCTCCGCGCTCCTTACTTGAGCTTGCTGTTCCCGGACCCGCCTCTCTCTCCGCTCCCTCGCAAACTCCTCGAGCTGTTGGCGGCAGCACTCAGCACGCTCCGCTGCAGCTGCCCTGGTTTCCTGAGTGAACCCCATTAGATCTTCTCCGGTGGGGTCCCACTCAAACTGCGCTTCCGCTAGCGGGGGCGAGATCCTTATTACGGGCTTCGGAGCCGGAATCAGGGGTGCACACATGGCCCCAACCCTCCTCTGGTGCTCCAGTTCGTAATACTTCTGGGGCCAGATGAAAGGCTGCCCGTCCGGCCACGTGTGCTGAGCAAACAAGTCCTCTCCCAGACGCGGCACCCTTGGTTTTACGGGTGCGGGCGCGGTGGTGGTGGCGCCCGGGTTGCCCAGGCCTTGTGGCCAGGCCTGGGGCACCTGGAAGGTGAAGGGCACCGTTAGGACGGCGGCGCCCTGGGCTACCTGGCCTTGCGGCCAGGCCGGAGGCTCCGCGGAGGTAGGGGGCGCTGTTGGTGATGCGACGCCCGGGAATTCTAGGCCCTGCGACCAGGCTGGTGTTACTTCCTGCTTGGTCACGCTCGGGGTCGGTGCGTGTGACGTCACAGGGGTCGCGGTGGCGGCTTCCGGTTGGGGCCTAGTCTGCGTCGGTGACATGGCGTTTTCGGGCACAGCAGGGGGACTTTCGGGCTCTGCGACGGGGAGCTGGGGCAGGCAAGCGGTGTCACGGCTTGGGGTATAGACGTCCCCTTTACCTGCCTCCATGCGTTCGGCTCCCTCCTCGGCGCCGTCTCCGGCCTTGGGTCCTCCCGCGCCATCCTCAGAGGCGGTCTGCTTCCTCATCTCGGTTGGCGTGCTCCGGGTCTTGGTTTGCTGGGCCATCTCACGGCTCCACTCCGCCAATGTCTCTCGCTGTACCCGGGCCATCCTCCGTGCGAGGCCCTCCAGGGCAGTCTGTGCACACTCCCGGTCTCGGGGGAGCTGTGCAAGGACCTCCACTAGGCCTAGTGGGGTCGTGGTGTCCAGCAGGCTCCTGACCAACGGGTCGGTGCTGCTCTGCTCTTCTTCCAGCAGGTTCCTGGCCAGCGGGCCGGTGCTGCTCTGCTCTCTGGACATCTCCGGGTGAGCTTCTCTGCTACTCCTCTCCAGGCTTCTTGCCTCCGGGTGCGCTCGCTCCAGACTGCTCCAGGCGGCACCCATCTTCGTTCTTTTCTTTCGTCTCCTCCCACTTCGAGGGTGGTCCCGGGGCCACTGGGTGACTGTCAGCTCCAGGGGCGGTTCTTTCACGCTGACAGACACCTCTAGCATCACAGTCTCTGTTGGTGGGGGTGGTTTCCACTTTTGGCGCCATTTTCTGTCCTGGCCCACGATGGGAGGCGGCCTCTTGCCCTCCTTTGGCACGCCCATAATGGCGTCCGCTGCTCTTCCAAGGCGGGAAATCTTCGGATTTGGCGGGAAGCGTCGCCCAGTGGCGGGAAACTCTGCAGATGGCGGGAACAAGCTGGAAATGGCGGACAATCGGCGGGAAACGACCTGTGATGGGGTCCGATGGCGTGGACCCTCCGGAACCGGCGGGAGACTTCTTTCTGAGGTAAACTTGCACTTTTCTTCAGGCACGCAGTACCCGGGTGTTGCGGGCACGTAATCCTGCCGACTACGCCAAAGTTGACGCGCCCCCTGGGACATATTCCTTTTTGAGGGGAATACCCGGCACCGGATCAGATGGGGGGTTGTAGTCTCCGAGCGGCTGTGACCCGGCCCGTGCCCAGGGCGTCAAACTCAGTGTTATGTGGCAGTCCTACAGATGTTATTAAGAGTTCTTTTGTGTCGACTACGCCACCCGTTGTGATGCGGTCACTGTGGCCGCCGCTGCAGCAGGGTCCGCTGAGGCTGATGGTGGGTGCGCAGCTTGGTGGGATAACCCCCAACGGGAGGGGTATAGCCTCAGAGGGGACAGGTGCAGAGGATGGGGGTTGTGGTGGTGCAGTGCAGACGGCAGTGAAGACAGAGTCGGGTTGTGCAGTTAAGGGTGTTTACTTACTGCAGATGTTGTACTGGTCACTCCAGCTTCGAGTGACCACCCGAGCCGTGCTGCGTCCACCAGGTCCTGGATCCAGCCAACCCCCAAACAAGTCCGGAGCGTGTCCCTGAGCTCTCCTTCTGTCCCGTTCTCTGGCCGTCCCCACCAGTGATCCACCTAGGTCCAGCTCCCTCGGGCCTTCTGTTGGGACACCCTTGGCCCTGGGTTCCCTGACCCTTCATGTGGTGTGCCTTCGGGGTGGATGTGGTGGGTGACCGTGGCAAACGCTGCCCACGGTCTCCGGTCTCTGGCTGGGGAATGTTTTTACCCCCACCAGCTTGGGTTCCGGTACCCTGATGCCGACTCTTCACCCGGGGATTTTAGTTGGGATCTTGGAGTCCTTTTCTTCTGTGCCTCTGGGTCTCTCTCTTTTCTCCTCTCTCACTCTGGGTCTTTCTTCTCCTCTGCTCCTGACTTGTTCTCTGCAACTGACTGACCCTGTTCTTAGTTGGTGCCCACCTTATATACACCCTCTATGTGTGAGCTCAGGTGACCAGCACCCAATGAGCTCCTAACTTTACCCAGGCTGCTCCCCCTATCTGCCCCTACACTACTTGGGATGTACCACCCCCCTCCCACTCCAGCCAGGAACAGACTCGGTCGTACCTGCACATTTCTAAGTGGGAGTACCGTCGGCCTGTTCCTCGGAAATGGGATGTATGTAGTGCATGCAGCCTACCGAGCTCAGTTCCACACTCCATCCTTATCCGGGAGTGGAATATCACACCTCTGGGTTGAGGTGCAATACCCCTGTAGCAGCCGAATCCTCAGGGTGCTACACAAGCACGCCGCCAGGTATGTTACACCCTAGCTGGTCTTTCACTGACTGGCTTCAACTACCGCAGTATGACTGGACATCCAAAGAGACTATCACCAGCAGGAAATACCAGCAGGGGGAAAGTATATAAAGCTGCACCCGAAAGGTGATAGGGCAGACAAATGAGTAAATGAAAACACCTGTTACCCAAAAAAATTGAAACAACGATAACAAAAAATAAACAAACAGAGAAAAAGGTGAATCTGCTGTGGCTCGACGGACAGAGAAGCTGACCACAAGGCACACGTGCAAGGGTTCGAACACAGACGCAAGACAGTGGTCAGTCCATGCCTGGTCTGTCCTTGGACCAATTTGCACGGACGTCAGAATAAGACCTTACTTAGTAAAGAATTCTGCAATCATCCACTTTAGTCCCTTCTGTGCTCATCCAGGCCATTTGGTACTGTGCTGATTAGTGTATTCCTTGTCACGACTCTATTGTCGGGTATCCCAGGGCCAGGGGCTCCTTCCCTGTCCCTAGTGCTAGGGGCACCCTAGCTATCCCTGTTTCCCAGATTACTTCTAAAGGTGAAGACGGCGGGGCCACGTACCTTGCTGACCTCCTGAATCCGCCCTCAGTCTGTTCCCTCCCCCCACCTAGGGAAGAGAGGAGTAGTGATGTATGGCAATACACCAACCAGACTAACAAGGTAACACGTACAGGGATAAAGGAAAATACCAATCATACAAATATGCTCACACAAACAACAGAGTAAAAACCGGGGAGTGAAGGAAGGGAAGGGAAAAATCAAAGTAGGATAAGAAGAGGATTTGCACAGAACTAAAACTAAGCAACAGTCTTTAGATAAATCCACCAAATGCCTCCTCAAATAACAAAACTTCACCAACTCCTGAACCATGCAGCAATGAAGCTAGCTCTGGCAATGCTTGCTTGCCAGAGGCGAGTACATATAGGAGAGGGGAGTGGCCAACACTGAACAGCTGAGAGCCTTAATGCAGGTAAGCTTCAAGGAACTCTCAACTGAACAGATTAACCTCTGCATTGCTAGAAGAAACCTGCACTGTTTAATATGATGGTGAAGTGCTTCTAATCAGTGCAGGAGTATGAGAAATCAGACAGTGCGGTCTTCTGGCACCTTTCTGTCGCGGAAAACCCGTGACATTCCTACTTTAACACATGGTTTATTCCAAGTTTCTTGTTCTTTATATGTGAGTGGCCATAAGAGAAGGGTAAGGTCTCATTCAGACTGCTGTTTTTCACAGACGTGTTCCGTATTTTCCATTGATAGAAAATTTACCCCTTATAAGCTATGGGGTGTTTACATGTCTATGTGGGGTTTTTTTGGACTGTGTGTCAGGAAAAAAAATCACAGAGGCATGTCCATTTTTGATCCAGAAAAAAATCACCCAAACAAGTCTAAGGATCTGTGAAAGAAATGGACATACAGTATATGCCAATCCGTGTGCATTTTTTTTTAACAAGAATCTTTTGGGCATGCAAAAAAAAAAAAAATCAGTGATGGTAAAAACGGATACACTGACCAAACACTGATGAAAATCTGATCCGGCACACCGATGAAATGTAATTTTTTTTTTTCACAAATGAGAAAAGAAGAGATGTCTCTAGTGATGTCTTAAAGAAGAAGTCTGCTGTCACGACTCTGTTGTCGGGTATCCTGGGGCTAGGGGCTCCTACCCTGTCCCTAAAGCTAGCAGTGCCCTGGCTGGCCCTGTTCCCCGGATTACTTCTGAAGGTGAAGACACCGGGGCCACATACCTTGTCTGAGTTCCTCAATCCGCCCTCCGTCTTTTCCCTCCCCCTGCCAGGGAAGAGGGGAGTAGTAGTGTATGGCAGTACACAAACCAGACTAACAAGGTAATACAAACTGGGCTAAAGGAAAATTCCAATCATACAAATATATGCACACAAACAACAGAGCTAAACATCGGGAGGGGGAGGATGGGAAACAAACCAAAATAGGAGAATAGGATTAAAACGCAACCTAAACCACACAACAGTCTAAGCTGAAATCCATCAAATGCCTTTTCAAATAACCACTCTCCACCACACTCCTAGAACCATGCAGCATAAGCTAGCACTGGCAATGATAGCCTGCCAAAGCCCAGTATATATAAGAGCGGGGAGTGGCTAACACTGGACAGCTGAGTACCTAAATGAAGGTAAGCTTCTAGGAGCTCACAACTGAGCAGAATAACCCCTGCACTTCTTGCAATATTTAATATGAAGGCAAAAGGCTTCTAATGAGTGCAGGAGTGGGAGGAAAAACACATCTAAAATCCGCATGCGTTTTTTCTGCCAAGGAGATGCAGAAACACTCGGCAGCATTTCTGCATCGTGGGCACTTAGCCTAAACCTGTGACATCTGCGTTGACAATTTTGTAGTTCATCTGGCAATTTTAAAAAACCCAAAATAATTTCCACTGTTTTAAATATTAATTTTGTTCATGTATTTTCTTAACCAATAAGTGTTTAAGTGCCTACATTTTAGCATTTAAGATGGTTTTCTTATGAGAGTTTTTTTTTTTAAACCCAAAGAATAGGTTGAAAAGAAGCAAAACTCGCTTCACCGATCCTTCACTGGTCTGGTTCTGAAGTTTCCTGGTTCACTATTTCCTGTGGCGGCAAAGATGTCGGTCTCCTAAGCAACAATCTGTAAACAAAAGAAAAGTGTTAATATCTCAAGAACGGCTGAAAATTTTAACAGGCAGTAAATTGCAAAAGTGCTTGTATTTACAAGTCCTATCCGAAAATATTAATTTATAAAAATGGGGAAAAACCCTTTAAGGGACGACTCAGGGAGAAAAAGGTGCACAGTAATCATGGCAGCCATGATTGCACGACTCAAACCTCTGTTAAGCTCTTATTTCACAGCTGTCTGGATATACATGACTGATCTATTAACCCTACACGGGGGGGCAGTGATTATATTAATGAAGAAACCGAGGTGAAGTAACCTATCTGGCAAATGTACAATAATCATCTGACAAGCGTTCACACACGTAATGACAACGTCGTCTTCCACGGCTGCAAAAAATTGAATTAAATGGCTCAAGAAAGCATTCAGACGAAGAGATGCCGAAAAAAAAAGAAAAAAAAATCTAACAAGCCTTAGCAGCTCCTAAACGAACGTTGCGAATGAACCTACGAATGCGTTTACATAGATTATATCTGATTAAATTAGGTGTAAAATGTAAAAGTACAATCCCTTTAGTTATAAAATGAACCGTGCAATATTACACAGCAGCACCTTGGAATACATTTCCCCCAATCCATCCCTTACTGTCGTCCTGGAAAATGCCCCACTCTCCCTTTCGCTCTCTCTCGCCATCCTTTGCCTCTGTACACAGTTGTGCCCCTGAGCGCCAGGAAGCTGTCAATGTGAACTGTAGTGCGGTCACCTCGAATCAGGGCACTGGAGCGAACAGGAGGAGCACTAATTGCCAGTGCTGTGGGGAGGGTTCAAGGAGAGGGGAGGGGGCCCGATGGTAGGGGGTAGATAAGAGTGTAGCCTCGGGTCACAACTTTCAGACATTAATGCAGTCATATAATGCCATCCCACACACACGGCCGTGTTTACGGCTCTGTGATTCCCCCAGCCTCGTAGTGACAGTGGCGGGGAAGCAATGACGGAGGTAGCGCGCGCGTCCAGGCATGATCCACATGCACTTGATTGCTAGCTCTTCAGCCAAGTCATGGAGTAGTAAACAAGAAGAGGAATCAGGGCATCCTATATATAATATATTAACGATCTGTACATTCATGTTTTCTATCGGTCGTTCGTCGGGAAGATTTTACGAAGACTCAGAAATAGGCAACTATGTAGGTAGACATCATCCATTGACCCAAATAATGTATTTTTTTGTTTTTGTAGCTGTAGCCCACTTAAGAGTAGAGAAAAATGTACATGGTTGTATACGCAGTGGGCAATGGCCTTGGACCGGAAGCAGAGAGCAGAAAAGTCACCACCGCTCTGTTGACCCCATAACTGCAGAGTCCAGACCTCCTCTGGTATAACATCAGCACAAATACTGCGCTCCCGTCGGGAGCTTCATGGTCGAATAGTTGCAGGCAGTTCTACATCACCAAGAACAATTCTGAGAGTCGGATGGAGTGGTGTAAAGCCGCCACCACTGGACTTTGGAGGAGACGTGTTCTGTGCAGTGGCGAATCACACTTCTCTACCTGCATCTGTCTGGGTTTGGTGATTACAGGAGAACGTTACCCCCTGACTGCATTGTGCACGCCGCACAGATGATGGTGGAGCAGAATACTATGGGCTCGTTATCAGGGGTCAGTATTGGGCCCTTAGTTCCAGTGAAGGTAAATCTTAATGCTTCAGCTCAAGACATTTTTGGCAATTGTAGCTTTGTGGGAACAGTTTGGAGAAGACCCTTTTCTATTCCCCACGACTGTGCCCAGTGAACAAGGTCCATACAGACATGGGAGGAGAACATGACCGGCCACATAGAGCCCGGACCTCAGCTCCATCCAACACCTAGACAGGAGATTATGAGCCTGGCCTCTCCCCAACATCAGGGTCTGACCTCACAAATGCTCTTCTGGATGAAGGGGCAAAAATTCCCACAGATGCATTCAAAATCTTGTTGAAAACCTTCCCATAAGAGTGCGAGGTAAAGAGGGAACCAGCTATAGATTAATGTCTATGGATTTAGAATGGGAGGTCAGAAAATCTCCTGTAGGTGTAATGTGTGGTGGCTTCATAAGTTTCTCCATATAGTGTATTTAAATATTAAAATTAAAAAAAAAAAATGAACAAAAAATTGGATTATATATGCACGTCGTAGAAACATATTCTTTCTAGCTACATTTATTGATGTGTGCACCAGTCTGTTTTGATCTCAGATTTAAAAAAAAAAAAAAGGACCCCACCCTGAAAGCCACAAGTCTCAGCTTTACTGTCCCGGAAAGGTGCTGCTCAAGAGAGAAATGAATGTTGTTGTTCCCAAAGCCAAATCCATTCTTCAGCACCCATACTGGTCTGATGTGGAGTAACAGAAATCTAACTTACACCGGGTTACAGGTGCCACTCCCGCCACATGTCGCTGCACTAAAGGATGTGAAATCTCTGCCCACCTGCACAAGCACAAGAAGGAAACCCAACCGATTTCTTACAAGTCAAACTGGACAAACGCATAGACATTTGGAGGACACTCTACTTTGGTTTATATCCCTGACTATATTGTAAGGCTCAATAACTCTTTGATGGTTGAGTGAATTTTTGGGCAAAATTGCACTTTTATTTATTTTTTTTCCTCCCCATCATCTATCACATTTTTACTTCTCCATCGACACAGCTTATTTTTTTGCAGGACGAGATATGGTTTTGAATAACACCATACATTTTACTAAAAAAATCTGAACTTTGTAAAAAAAATAAATAGCACTATTCTGCGAGTTGTTTTTTTTTTTTTTTTTGCATGGCGAGCTGTGATTTTATTTGGTTCCATTTTGGGGGCACATAAAATATTTTCATCTCTAAGGCTGCGTGCTCACTATGCTTTTTTCAAGAGTTTTTGCAGCGGAATTACCACTTGGTAATACGTGTCCCATGGTCCCCAATGATAATCCGCATGTGCTGTGCACATGATGCGGAAATTTCCGCTGCGGATTATCATTGCGGAAAAATCCAAAGCATGTCCATTAATTTTGCGGACACGCAGCGTAATTGCCGCCATTGACTTGCACTGAATCGCTTAATATCCGCATGACTACATGTGCACATGCGGATATTAAGCGATTCAATGCGCGGATGGTACCCGGGTCAGGAAAAGAGGAGACTCTCATCCAGACCTGGGTACCATAGTACTTGTAAAAAAAGAATTTAAAATAAAAAATAAACATTATGCTTACCTTCCGATGTCCCCCGGTCTCCTGTATGATGCGTCCTGGCTCCCCGGCGGCTCGAGATGGTGTAAAAGGACCTTCCATGACGTCATTTAGTCATGAGACAGGTCACGCGACCACTGACGTCGGCGGTCGCGTGACCTGTCACATGACTAAATGACGTCATGAAAGGTCCTTTTACACCACCGCGAGCCGTACAAGAGACCGGACGCACTGGAGAGAAGACTGGGGGGCCATCAGAAGGTGAGTATAATGTTTTTTTAAATTTTTTTACCATTTTTATTCTTTTTTTAACTATTAACTTGGTCACACTATATAAATGCATGCTGGTTGCATGGATTTATATAGTGTGACTAAGTTGTCAAGCACTTTTCCAAGTGATGCTAAAATCACTTGGAAAAGCGCTTGATAACCCGCATGCAGAAATGCATGCAAAAACGCTTGACAAACGCTTCTACCCGGCAGGAAAAACGCATGTAAAATCCGCATGCATTTTTCCTGCCAGGGAGATGCGGAAAAAATCTGCAGCATTTCTGCATCGTGGGCACTTAGCCTTATTATTCAGATTTTTTTTTTTTTTTGTGGGGAATGCAAAATGACAGAAAAACACCAAATCAGTTGATTTAACTTTACGTTGTGGAATTTACCAGATGAGTTTGTTAATTTTATATTTTCAGCAGTATTTCAAATTTCTTTATTTTTGGATTGGGTGGAGAGAGTGATTCAAACTTTTATACAATATTTTTAAAACTTTTTTTTTTTAAACTGTCACTTATTTTTTAGTCCCCATAGGGAACATGAATCTGCAATCATGCTACCAATATATAATGCATGCACACACATTGGAACCATGTGAAAGATTGATAGTGCCATCTAAGTGGTTACAGCAGTAATCGGAGCCATCTCTGGTCACTGCTGTCACAGGCAGATGCTGGCTGTATAATGTGGCCGCCATCAGCGGTATAATAGGGGCTGCAGCCCCTTCAAATATCCGATTTCAACGGTTGCTGAGAATCGAACCCCCATTAATGTGATATTGAAGGTCTATCTTAAAGATCCTAATACACTTAAACAAAAGTTGCCCAAAGCCACCAATTTCGTTAGCATCTTGGATCCTTCTGTCACAGGTTTGCCGTGACAGAGAGGAACCAGAAGACCCCGCTGTCTGATTTCTTCAACTCCTTCACAGACTAGAAGCACTTCACCTTCGTATTAACCCCTTCACCCCCGGGCCATTTTCCGTTTTTGCGTTTTCGTTTTTTGCTCCTCTTCTTCCCATAACTTTTTTATTTTTTGGTCAATATAGCCATGTGAGGGCTTATTTATTGCAGGACAAGTTGTACATTTTACTTTTTTTTTTTTTTATTGTTTTATTTTGAATGGGGCGAAAGGGGGGTGATTTAAACTTTTATATTTTTTTTAATTTTTTTTTATGTTTTTAAAAACATTTTTTTTTTACTTTACACTAGCTTCAATAGTCTCCATGGGAGACTAGAAGTTGTGATCATCAGATCGCCTGTGTGTAGCAGAAATGCTCACTTGTTATGAGCGCCGACCGCTGGGCGGTGCTCATAGCATCCTGGCAATTACAACCGCAGGGATCTCCTGCAGACCTGCCAATCCATCGGCGACCCACGATCATGTGACATGGGCGGCGATGGGTGGGACTAGTGATGTTCTTCCGCTGCGGCCATGTTAAATACCGCTGTCAGAGATCGCGATTTCACCCGCGGCTGTTAGGGGCACATGACAGCCGATCAGATCAGCTGTTATGTCCCCTGAAAGGTGCGGGCTCATAGCCGAAGCCTGCGCCAAAGGGAGAGACATGACATGTGCCGTACATGTAGGGCACATGATGATAAGGGGTTAAACAGTGCAGGTTTCTTCTAGCAGTGCAGGGGTTAATCTGTTTCAGTTGGGAGCTCCTGGAAGCTTGGTTGTGCTGATGCTCTCAGCTGTTCAGAGTTGGACACTCCCCTCTCCTATATATACTTGCCTTTTGCAAGCAGGCATTGCCAAAGCTAGCTTCATGCTGCATGGTTCAGGAATTGGTGGAGTTTTGTTGTTTGAGGAGGCGTTTGGTGGATTTATCTAAGACTATTGCTTGGTTTTTGTTGTGTACAAATCCTCTTCTCCTACTTTGATTTTCCCCTTCCTTCACTCCCCGGTGTTCTCCTCTGTTGTTTGTGAGAGCATATTTGTGCCATACACCACTACTCCCCTCTTCCCTGGGTGAGTGGAGGGAACAGACTGAGGGTGGATTCAGGAGCTCAGCAAGGTACTTGGGCCCCAGCGTCTTCGCCATTAGAAGTAATCCGGGGAACCGGGATACCTAGGGCGCACCCAGCATTAGGGACAGGGAAGGAGCCCCTGGCCCTGGGATACTAGACAAACAGAGGCATGACACCATCTATATAAATGGCTGTGACAAGCAGTGTCCTGTCTGCCATACGTAGCAGTGAAGGATGATTTGATAGCTGGACTGTTCCCTCATCACTCTGAAAACAGAAAACTTCAAACATTTCACATCAAAAAAGCCTAAAATAAAATCAACAGAGGAAACATCCAGGAAGCAAATTGTATGGTCAATGATGATAGGAATTTCCCTGGGTGGGGAGGGAAGCGCTGTTTTCGACAACACAACTTCTTGAAGACCCCCTGTGTGTATTATGAAACCTCTTTATACACCTAAATCAGGAAATTATGTGGAATTATAAGTCAAAGATTTTAATAGTAAGACATTTCTGGATTATTTCATTAGCAGAATATGCTAATTGACAACTACATATACATTACACTGGCAAGAAGTCACAATACACATGGTAAATAAATGCTGAATTGCCGATTTTGTCAGGACTGGTTGACTACCTGATATGTTTGGTAGCGTCTTGACTCTCAACCAACGACAGATGGCGGGGAAAACAATGGTCGGAATGTTGACTATCAACATGCCTGATCTTTTTGTACGCAGTTTGTAATGCCTGATTTCTCCTGTGGTGGCGCTGCTGTGGAACTGAACACTTATTGTCAAGTTTCCACACTGATTGCAGCTGATCATTGGGGTACCAGATGGGGGGGGGCACTTTTTCATCAGCCGAATGACAATGAATTCTTCTAAAAAGTAGGGATTTTTTGTTACCGTGGTGGACCCCTTTTACAACACAGCTCTGGATAAATAAAAAAAGAAAGAAAGGTTATCATATCAGAAGGGCCCCAACCAGAGCAGGGAGCTTTAAGTTTATCAAAATCCTAGTAGGACATACAGAATGGGGTTATCTAAAGAAACCAAATTTACACAATGAGGCCATCACCCACTGATAGGATGAAAGTTTCTGATCCCCTTTCCAACAGGTGAGCTGGCAAACAGCTAGTCCAAAACTGAATTAAGTGACTAACTCTCAAAGTATAAATGCATGACTGCAGTATTGAGTCCAACCATGGATGGAGCTGAAGACACTTGTAATCTCTGAATACCTTGGAGTCTCAGAGGTCGTAACTCCCAAAGAGGTATGCGTCATCGCTTTTCCATTCAAATGGGGGTCACAGTTTGGATTAAATAAAGTATTTAAAAAAATCGGAGTCACGGTTCATCCATTCTTGTGATCAGTGGGCGACCCAGCAAAGAGAGTCACAACAACGATGACACACTTTCCACCATACCTATAGATAGGTAATAAGTAGTGATGAGTGAGCACTAAAATGCTCAGGTACTCGTTGCTCGGATCGAGCAAAGAGCCCAATGTAAGTCTATGGGAAACTTGAGCATTTTTCCGGCGGCCCCCCCGGCGGTCTGCAGAGGGCCTAAAAATTGCCCAAATTGATGGGAACAGTGCTCAAATGACATGGGAACAGCATGAGGAAGACACCTGGAAGCATTTTGGACTCCCAGGTCAGAGGTATTACGCCACTTTTACGGACTCACAATAAAACATACAAAAAAGAAACCAAAATGGGTTTTCCTGGGAAATATGTTAAGGAACATCCTTTCCAGGGTAATAACTTGTATATAAGGCAAAATAAATAACCAAAAACAAAAATGCTCCTCCACACCTTGGGCTATGTTCACACGTAGCGTTTTTGCACTTTTGCATTGCTTTCAACCAAGACAAATTCATTCACTGGGAAATGTCATTTTAACTTTTACAACCTTATCTGGCCATGTGGTGTGTGACACATCATCAGACACATGCATACAGTGCTGAAAAGACAAGGGAACAGCATGGGGAAGACCCCTGGAAGCATCTCTGACTCCCAAGTCACTGCGTAAAAGTGTGCCCATCATAACTGATCCTTGGCGCATGCGAAGATGCCTCTCAACATGCACCTGTCGTTGCAGACTTGCAACAATCACTGTCCACGTCCTTGTCCCAGTGCAGCATTCAGTTGTCCCTACCCCATTCCTTGGAATGCAAGCGCAAGTATGCAGCCAGCCAACCATAGGCTGCTATACTATGCTGCCAAATTTTTGACAGCTGCTTGCACTTGAAATGTGGCCTTTTAGACTCGTGGAGGCGGAAGCTGTCCACAATCTTATGGCGGCGGTGACCGAGTATCCATACTCGGTCCCCAGCCACCACTATTTGTCCCGGTGTCGTCTCCGCCTTCCACAAGCAAGGGTCCTACAACATTACCCATGCCCTCCCCAGTGCACTTACTGGGAAGGACCGCCTACCCACAAATACGTGGTCAAGTGAATGTGGCCAGGGACGGTACGGAGCCAGTCCACAGCTTTTTTTGCTGAGTTGTATTTCACCACAGCCATATTCTTTAGCTTGTTGAAAGGACTTGGGAAACCATATCTACTCCAGCTGTCATTTCTCCCAGGAAGTCCTCTAAAGCTGCTTTCACTTGAAATGTGGCCTTTTAGGCTCGTGGAGGTGGAAGCTTTTCATAACCTCATGCCGGCGGCAGCCGGGTGTCCATACTCGGTCCCCAGCCGCCACTATTTCTCCCGGTATCGTCCCCGTCTTCCACAAGCACGGGTCCCACAACATTACCCGTGCCTTCCCCAGTGCACTTACTGGGAAGGACCGCCTAACCACAAACACGTGGTCAAGTGAATGTTGCCAGGGACGGTACGTAGCCAGTCCACAGCTTGTCGATTAGTTGTATTTCACCGCAGCCATATTCTTTAGCTTGGTAAAAGGACTTGAGAAACCGTATCTACTCCAGCTGTCATTTCTCCCAGGAAGACCTCTAAAGCTGCTTGCACTTGAAATCTGGCCTTTTAGGCTCGTGGAGTCGGAAGCTGTCCACAACGTAATGCCGGCGGCGGCCGGGTGTCCATACTCGGTCCCCAGCCGCCACTATTTCTCCCAGAATCGTCTCCGCCTTCCACAAGAGCGGGTCCCTGAACATTACTGCTGGTACTTTTTTGTGGGAATCTGCTTGTCTCCTACCAGCCTGGAATATTTCCAGTGAACTATGGTACTAGCACTGCCCCCAGTACCAGTAGCGAAGCCATCCCCAATTTCCTTCTCAGGAATTTTATTTGGTAGACTGAGTGGCTTCCCAAATACATTAGTTTCTCACAAAGGAGCTGAAGATAGAGTGGCAGTAGGTGCAAGTTTTTCCAACCTGTTATACATCAGAGGGTGAACGGCAGCACATTGGCTCAGTGGATAGCATTGAAGCCTTGTAGCGTTGGGATCCTGGGTTCAAATCCCAGCAAGGACAACATCTGCAAGGACTTTGAATGTTCTCCCCGTGTTTGCATGGGTTTCCACCTCAGTAAAAAAAGCAGCCATAGAGTGTTCGGGAACCTTCCCCACACACTTTTCTTAGCCAGGACTGCTTCTTGGCAGGATTGGACAGTCCCACCAGAGAATCCTCTGGTGTGCCCTGGATTCTACATCAGGAGAGTTCATGATATCGCTAACTTTGCAGCTACTATGGGGCTCTTGAGCAGGGGGGAAAGGTGAGCCCTCAGAATCAAATTCTCTGGTGGGCCCAATGTTTTTCAATCTGAAACAGCTTCTCAGTGGGAGTTGTAGTTCACCACAGCCATATTCTTTAGCTCGGTGAAAGAACTGGCATAGAGGAAAACCGTATCTACTCCGGCTGTCATTTTTCATTCACCAGGTTCTGCCCATTGTCACACACAACCATGCCTGGCTGTATGTTCAGCGGTGAGAGCCACAGATCAGGCTGCTGTGTTACAGCTTTCAACAACTCTGCAGCGCTGGGCGGTTTGTCACCTAAGCATTAAGCATGTTATCTTCAGCACAGCCTGTTGCCGCTTGGCCAAGGCAGTGCTGCAGTGCTGTCAGCTTGTGACTGATCTGGTCATTTCGGAGATGGAGGAGGAGGTGCAGGAGCTGAACAATGTGATTACATTGGGGTTACATTGGCGACTCTGTTTTTTATACTAAAGAAAGATCCTAATTTTTTTTACGTTATTTTTTAAGACAAATGCATTCACCAGGAAATGTCATTTTAACATTTTACAACCTTATCTGGCAATGTGGTGTGACACATCATCAGACACATCCTGCTTCATTTATGATGGAGGGACTCTGAAAGTTACAAAGCCTATTTTTATAGGGCCATCAGGCGGCCCTTATTATTTTTAAAAGACCAGCAGTCGGCCCTCGCTATTGTTAGAGAGCCATCAGCCGGCTATGCTTTTGTTGTTCCCATTATTAACGAGTGGGTCTCCTATACTGTTATTGCGTCAGCAGTGACTGCAAGGGCTGCCAAAAATTCGGACGCAACCCAATACCCCTTTGAAGAGACATAGAGGAGGGTCTCAGTAAAAAAAATGTTCCCATTATAAAGGAGCAGGTTTCCTATAGTGGTAATGCCCATGCTGTGACTGCAAGGGCTGCCAAAATTTGGGAAAACCCCCACTAATAATTTAAAGACACATAGAGCAGGGCCACAGTACGACATGTTCCCATTAGAAAGGAGAGGTTCTGCTATACAGTTATAGGGTATGCAGTGAGTCCAACGGCTGACCAAATTTAGGAAAAACCCCACTAAGAATTGAAAGACACATAGAGCAGGGCCACAATAACGAGTACGACATGTTCCCATTAGAAAGGAGAAAGTCTGCTATAAAGTTATAGGGTATGCAGTTTGTCCAACGGCTAACCAAATTTAGGAAAAACCCCACTAACAATTTAAAGACACATAGAGGAGGGCCAGAGTAACGAGTATAACATGTTCCCATAAGAAAGGAGAGAGTCTGCTATACAGTTATAGGGTATGCAGTGAGTCCAACGGCTGACCAAATTTAGGAAAAACCCCACTAACAATTTAAAGACACATAGGGCAGGGCCAAAGTAACGACAAATTCCCATTAGAAAGGAGAGGGTTTCCCATAGTGTTGGCCTATGCAGTGAATGCAAGGGCTGCCAAAAATTGGGAGGCACTCCAACGCCCCTTGGAAGAGACGTAGAGGGCCTCATAAAAAAATGTTCCCATTAGAAAGGAGCGGGCCTTCTATACTTGTAATGCCCATGCACTAAGTGTATGAACTGACAAACATTTACCCCTGGGGGGTATATATGAACATACTGTATACATTTTTTTTTTAGGGGCATCATAAACACCCTTTAAAAAACTATGTGGGTGTTGCATCATGGACCACGGTTACCCTGGAGATGTGGTGGAGGATGAGGATGAAGAGAAGGAGGAGGACAAGAGCAAATAGCCAAAATCAGGAAACGTATACCCATGTGTGGGTGTGAAAAAGTGCATGGGAATATGTGGCGCCCCTGCGGGTTCAGTTGCCACAGAGGTACTGCATCTCACCCAGAGGTGTGGTATCTCACTCTCAGGTAAGGATGGAATACTGCCAGGGACCCACACACTTGCATCCAATACACTCCACTTTAGAGGGCAGGGCGAGATTGCTCCTAAGGGAGAGCACAGTCCCTGGTCCCTAGCTGGAGGGTGGAACTATGTAGTGGGTGTGGGTGGAGGAAGAGGGACAGGGGAGCACTTCAGGAGTAGTATAAAAAGGGGAGCCATCTTGTGTGTGGTCAGAACAGTGGAGAGAGCAGAGAGTGAGGACAGTGAAAGGAGCAGGAGCTCTGCAGGAGCTCTGCTCAGGAGGAGCGGGCCTCAGTGAGAGAGGCCCAGGAAGTGAAACTGAAGAGAGGAGAGGAGCACGAAGGAAGGCTCCAGAAGGAAAGAGGGGATCCTAGGGGTACGGGAAGTGCTGGAGGCCACCCGTACGCCCGAATCTACCAGGACATGGAGGGATCAGGCCGCAAAGGGGACCGGCCCCTAACTAGTGGGAATTACAATATTCAGCTAGAAACCGGAGGCTTCTACATTTTCAGGGTGTAGTTGCCACAGCCGCAATTAATCGCCGAAAAGGTAGCCACACAGGATCCAGGGAACTCCAGGTTGCCCGCCAAGATCTGAGGTTACCGGCTTGGGACACTGTTTGTGAGGCACAGGGCAGGAGGGTGAGAGCCAGCGCAGGAAGACGACCGAGAAAGGCACACAGAAAGGGGTCCCGTTAAGTGCTCTTGAATTACCTGAGGGATTGCTGAACCCCTGCCTCGGTGAACACAGAACGACGTGGGTGGTGATAATTGGCCGTTGTAACCAGGAGCAACGTGATAATCGTGAGTAAACCTTGAAGACTGCACTCCACTGTCTCTGTGAATTATAGCTGCGCCATCATCCCCTGCACTACACTGCACAACAACATCTACCTCATCTATAACCATCACAGCACCGCCCTGGAGCTTAGCTCTACCTGTGGAGAGCTGAACCAACTCTGCTGCATTACCAACAGCTCCAGAGGACCTGCTCCGCAGCGGCAGCTCCATATAGCCGCATACCACAGGTGGCGTCACGAACATGTCATAAAACCTTATTCCCTTTTCTATAAATCTCCTTTTATTGACCGCCCTGGGTCACGGACCGGGTCACCGCCACTGTGACATCTCCCCTAGCAATGACCGGCCCGGCTGCCGAGTACTCCACGGCCCAAGGGGCGAGTCAACTACACCTCCCATAAAAAAGACACTGGATTTGAGTTTGTTACGCTGCTATCATTCGGTGGTGTTGAGAAGTCTGGCCCAATCCAGCCCTTGTTCATTTTTATAAGAGTCAGCCTGTCAGCATTTTCAGTTGACAGGCGGATGCGCTTATCAGTTATAATTCCACCAGTGGCACTAAAAACCTGCTCTGATAAAATGCTAGCGTCAGGGCAGGCCAGGACCTCCAAGGCGTAGAGAGCCAGTTCATTCCACGTATCCACCTTAGATACCCAATAATTATAAGGCACTGAGAAATCACGGAGGATGTTGGTACGGTAAGCAAGGTACTCCCTCAGCATCTTCCCAAACTTTGACAGTGTTCCCCTGCTTCTGCTGGATGGGAGTTGTGTCTCTCTCACCTGTAGTCCTTGATTGTCCAACGAACTATGACCTCTGCCGCAGCGTTTTCAGATGGGAATTTTTTTAATAGTTCCGCAACAAGGGCCTTCTGGTACTGCCTAGACCTGTCCGCCTCAGGAATAAGAGATGTAAAGTTCTCCTTGTAGTGTGGGTCTATTAGTGTCACCAACCTGTAATGACTGTCACCCAAAATTTTCAGAACGTGAGGGTCATGGGAAAGGCAGTGTAACATAAACTCAGCCATGCGTGACAGACTGCTAACAGGTAAGACTTCCGTGTCCTCACCAAGAGGACGAGTGACCATGCTCTCCTCCTCCTCTCTGTCCTCAAGCCATCCACGCTGAACAGATGGTATGACAGTTGTGCAGGTAGTACCGTCTATAGCGCATGAAACTAGCTCCTGTTCTTCCTCCTCCTCCTCTTACTCATTGTCACCCAATCCACGTTGGGATGAGATGAGGCAGGGCTGTGTGTAATCACCCTGTATGGTTCCTTGCTCCATCTCATCGTGTTCCGCTTGCAATGCATCCTCTTTGATCGTGAGCAGAGAGCGTTTTAGAATACAGAGAAGCGGGATGGTGATGCAAATTATGGCGTCATCGACGCTCACCATCTTGGTGGAGTCCTCAAAGTTTTGGAGGATGGTACATATGTCTGACATCCATGTCCACTCCTGAGGTCTTATGTGTGGAGTCTGAACTGAATACCGACGGCCATGTTGATGCTGGTACTCAACAACTGCCCTCTTCTGCTCACAAATCCTTCCCAACATCGGCAGTGTAGAGTTCCAACGCGTGGGGACATCACACACCAGTCGGTGAGCCGGAAGCAGCAAGCTGTGTGCAAGTGTCCTAAACGTGCTGCTGAAGCACGGCAAGGGTGGCGGAAGCTGTAGCTGACATTCTAAAATGGGCACACAGGCGGCGTACTTTGACAAGCAGATCTGGCAGCTCCGGGTAGGATTTGAGAAATCGCTGAACCACGAGGTTAAGCACATGGGCCAGGCATGGTACGTGTGCGAGCTTGCCTCGCCTCAGAACCTCCACCAGGTTCCGGCCACTGTCACACACGACCATGCCTGGCTGTAGGTTCAGTGGTGTAAGCCACAGATCTGCCTGCTCTTTCAGAGCTGTCCACAACTCTTCAGCATTGTGCAGTTTGTCACCTAAGCATATTAGCTTCCACACAGCCTGTTGCCGCTTGGCCGAGGCAGTGCTGCAGTGCTTACAGCTTGTGACTGATGTGGTCATTTTGGAGATGGAGGCTGAAGAGGAGGAGAAGGCTGAGAAGGATGAGGTGCAGGAGCTGTAGACTGTGGAGGCAACACTGATTGACCTAGGGCCTGCGATCCTTGGCGTCAGGAGTACATGTTCCATCCCAAGGTCCGACTGGGTCCCGGCTTCAACTATGTTAACCCAGTGTGCCGTCAGCGAGATGTACCATCCGTGCCCACAAGCACTTGTCCACGTATCCGAGGTTAGGTGGACTTTCCAGGTAACTGCATTGTTGGGGGCACGGTTACTGTTTTGGGACTCGTGATTGTGTAATGCGGGGACGGCACACCAGGAGAAATAGTGGCGGCTGGGGAAAAAGTACCAAGGGATGGCCGCTGCCATCAAGTTGCGGAATGCTTCTGTCTCCATGAGCCTAAAAGGCAACATTTCTAGCGCAAGCAGTCGCGAAATGTGGGAATTTAGTAGTGTGGCCTGTGGGGCGTTGGCTGTGTATTTGCGCTTGCGTTCCAAGGACTGGGGTATGGACAACTGAACGCTGCGCTGGGACAAGGACGTGGACGTGCTTCCTGATGCTGCTACTTGAGAGTGTGCAATGACAGGTTCAGGGCAGGAGGCATCTTCGCATGCACCATGAACAGGGGATTGGCTTGCATGCACAACAGCGGAAGAAGCAGTGGTGCCACCCGCAGACACAGTTCCTGGACTCTGGGGTTTGGCCCACAAAGTCAGGTGCTTTGCTGCCATGTGCCTGATCATGCTGGTCGTGTTCAGGCCGGTCATTTTGCCACCCCTGCTGATGCTGGCCTGGCAGGTGGTGCAAATGACCTTTTTGGGGTTATCGTCAGTCTTTAAAAAAATAACCAGACTCGGGAAGACCTAACAGTTGTACTGGCAACTTCCTTCGTGTTGGTGTTACGGGGAACGGTTGCCTGCCTTCTTTCTGCGGCCACCACACTGCTTCTTCCTGCCTGCTGGGGTGCTCTGCCTCCCTCCCCTTGTGTGCTGCTCTCCTCGCCCTGCATGTCCTCCTGCCAGGTTGGGTCAGTTACTATATCATCCACCACCTCGTGTTCCACTTCCGCACTCTGGTACTCATTCTGACTGTCTGGCAATCGTGTCTCATCTTTGTCCACCTCTTGTGACACTTTCCCACCGTCGCCTTCGTGTGACCGTGGCTGCTCAAATATTTGGGCATCGCTACATGCGATCTCCTCTTGCCCCACTTCAAGTGGACAGGGCGAGAGGCTCGAATCTATAAATGGAAAAAAAAAAAATTTCTATACAAAGACCAACACTTATATTACTGCTATATGGTGACCAAATAGTTGTAGATACCAGTCCTGCAGAACATATAAGAGATTACAGGACAGCTATATATAGTAACTTACAGGTGACGTTTTTTCTGATGAAATTGTTTTCCATCTAGTCCAGACCGACACGACAACTTCTCCATCCAGGACTTGTCTACAGAGATTACAACAAAGACACAATTGACTCCTTATATTTCAGGCACCAACAACATCTATTCCCAACCTGCACAAACTCTTCATCCTGCTGATACTCCAATACTGAGCCGCTGCTGACGTGTTCCTATTACTGCACCTGCTGTGTGCCCTCTAAATGGTAAAACCTCTAGACTATACAAAAATGCGGTGTGCAAGTGTCCTAAAAAACAGTGCCCACATCTTGCCGGCTAGAAAGTAATAATGCCCTGTTTGTGTTAGAACCCTCCTGTTATTTCTATAGGTCTCCGTTCAGACTAGCCGAGGACAAAGGCGGGTCTGTTCACAAGGAACAGGCAGCCCGCTACATCGTAGGGATTCAGCTTAGTCTTACTGTAGGGACAGCTTTCCCCTATCTTTCCTTAGTTTATGTTGCAGATCATAACAGTAAGTCCAGCCCAAAAAAACTAAAAGGAAAGAAATTCGGGGATCAGTATGGTTTCCGTCCAGGAGTTGGCTCAACGCCTGCAGGGATTGTCTCTGGAGGTGGCCGAGCTTCAGCAACACGTGAGTTGCTGTCTTGGAGCACATTTTGTGGAACCAAAGGTAGGACTGCCTGATGTTTTTTATGGTAAACAGCAAGATTTTTTTCCCTTTAAAAATGCTTGTTTGTTATATTTTCGTTTGAGACCAAGATCCTCTGGGAATGAATCACAGCGCATTGGTTTTATTATGTCACTTTTGTGCAAAGAACCACAGGAGTGGGCCTTTTCTCTCCAGCGTAATGATCCGTGTTTAAGTTCTGTTGAAGAATTTTTTCTGCTATGGGGCTATTATATGACGATCTTGATCGAATCTCATCTGCTGAATCAGAACTTAGACGTTTGAATCAGGGGTCTGATAATGTTGAAAATTATTGTACACACTTTAGAAGGTGGGCTTCAGAAGTTAAGTGGAATGATTCGGCGCTGAGATGTTTATTTCTTGCTGGTCTGAGTGAAAGGGTTAAGGATTTGCTAATTGCATTCCCTACACCTGAGACTCTGCAGGATGCCATGCAGTTAGCTGTTCGTGTGGACAGGAGACTGAGGTCCAGGGTGAATGAGGTAAAGACTCCTGTAATGTCAGGTCCTAGTCCCCAGAAAATCTGCTCTGACGGTGGGGAACCGATGGAGGTTGGGGGGATGTCACTCCGCTCTCAGGAAAAAGACCGGAGGTTCGCTGAGGGATTGTGTCTTTATTGTGGTAAAGGTGACCATTTGATTAAGTATTGTGAGCGTCGTTTAAGTAAAGAAAAAAAAAAGGTCAGTTACGCCCGTATAGCTTGTTTACGCTCTGCAGGAGAATTTCTTTCTGGGAGTACTACTCTGCAGGGAGATTTGATTGAATTTCAGGTATTTGTGGATTGTGGTTCAACACTTAATGTGATTGATAAAGGGTTTTTGGAAAACCTTAAATTGAAATCCAAACCTTTGTCATCACCTATTTCTATGGTTGCAATTGATAACACTCCTTTGAAATGTATTACTCACAAGACTGCTGCATTTCCTCTCACTATCAATGGAGTTCATCAAGAAATTTTGGACTTGGTTGTTTTGGATAATTTGCCCTCTCCAGTTGTTCTAGGATTGCCTTGGCTAAAACTGCACAATCCTTTATTGGACTGGTCTACTAATGTGATTAAGTCTTGGAGTCCGAAGTGCTATGATAAATGTTGTAATGGTCGCATTGCGGCTGTGCAAAAAGTGGAATTACCTGTACCTATTCAAGATTTTTGGAGGGTTTTTTCGGAGGAGGAGTCGCAAGTTTTACCTCTTCATAGGGATTATGATTGCGCCGTTGAGTTTGTTCCGGGTGCTACTCTTCCCAAAAATCGCTTGTTTAATCTGACTGTCCCTGAAAGAAAGGCCTTGGAGGAGTACATACAGACTAGCCTGGCTGCTGGTCACATTAGACCTTCTAAGTCACCTGTGGCAGTTGGATTCTTCTTTGTTAAAAAAAAGGACGGGGGTTTACGTCCATGTCTGGATTTTCGTGAAATTAATAAGATTACCGTACGCAATTCCTACCCATTGCCGTTAATTCCTGACTTGTTTAACCAGTTAGTGGGAGCCAAGTGGTTCTCCAAAATTGATCTCCGGGGGGCATACAATTTGTTACGGTGAAGGAGGGTGATGAATGGAAAACTGCTTTTAACACTCCGGTAGGTCATTTTGAGAATCTGGTGATGCCTTTTGGTCTTACCAATGCACCTGCAACCTTATTAATGACGTCCTGAGACCTCTGATTGGTAAGAATGTGGTGGTGTATTTGGATGACATTTTGATTTATTCACCAGATGTGGAGTGCCATTGGCAGAGTGTACGTGAAGTTTTGCAGTTATTGAGTGATAATTCACTCTTTGCTAAGCTGGAGAAATGTGAGTTCGCTGTGCAGAAAATTAGTTTTTTGGGCTACATTGTCTCCAGCGAGGGCTTTGAAATGGACCCTGTGAAGGTTCAGGCTGTGCAGGAATGGCCTAGGCCTATTGGTTTGAAATCTATACAGAGATTTTTGGGTTTTGCCAATTATTACAGGAAATTCATTAAGAATTTTTCTGTAATTGTTAAACCTCTAACCGATCTCACCAGGAAAGGTGCGAATACGGCCCAGTGGACTACTGAGGCCATTGAAGCGTTTGATTATCTCAAAGAGAGGTTCAGTTCTGCCCCTATCCTTATGCAGCCTGATGAGACCAAGCCTTTTTTGGTCGAGGTCGATGCTTCATCGGTGGGGGTCGGAGCAGTTTTGTCTCAGGAGAACAAGGGTGGAGTACATCCTTGTGCCTTCTTTTCGAAAATTTTTTCGGAAACTGAACTGAATTATGATGTTGGAAATCGGGAGTTGCTGACTATTAAACTCGCGTTTGAACATTGGCGTCACTTTTTGGATGGCGCTAGATTTCCTATTCAGGTTTTCACAGATCATAAGAATTTGATCTATCTGGATGCTGCCAAGCGCTTGAATGCCCGTCAAGCTAGGTGGGCACTTTTTTTTTTCTCGGTTTCATTTTTCTGTTACCTATATCCCTGGTACTAAGAATGTTAAAGCCGATGCTTTATCTCGCAGCTTCTCTCCTACGGTCGGTGCCGAGGAGGAAGAGAGCATTTTACAGAAAGGAGTTGTGGTGGCGGCTTTGGACTCCGTTTTGGAGAATGGGATTCTGAAAGCTTAAGATGATGCTCCATCTAACACTCCCCATGAGAGGTTGTTCGTGCCTAGAGCCTTTAGGAGAGATTTGTTTGTGGAGTGTCATGAGTCTCTGTTGGCAGGTCATCCAGGAATTTCGGAGACTAAGAGACTGATCAGTCGCAGTTTTTGGTGGCCTGGATGGCAGAAGGAAGTCATCAAGTGGGTAAGTCAGTGTACTGTGTGCGCTAGGTCAAAGGCTTCACATACTCCTGCTGCGGGGTTGCTTTGCCCTCTGGAGGTGCCTAGTGCGCCTTGGACGCATCTCACTATGGATTTTATTACAGATCTTCCTGTGTCCGAGGGTTTTACTGTCATCTGGGTGGTCGTGGACCGTTTTAGTAAGATGTGTCATTTGGTTCCATTCATTAAGTTGCCCTGCGCCAAGACACTCACTAAGGTGTTTGTTAAGGAGATTGTCAAGCTCCATGGCATTCCCACGGATATTGTTTCTGATAGAGGACCTCAGTTTGTGGCTCGCTTTTGGCGTGCTTTTTGTGACAGGTTGGGAGTCCATTTGTCATTTTCATCTGGTTATCATCCTGAGTCTAATGGACAGACTGAAAGAAAGAACCAGGATGTTGAACAGTTTTTGCGTTGTTTTGTGGCGGACAATCAAGAGGTGTGGTCTGAGTTTCTGCCTCTCGCAGAATTTTGCTCTTAACAATCATACATCCTCCTCTGCTGGGTGTTCTCCTTTTTTTTGTTGTACTGGGAGACATCCGTCTTTTGGTTCGTTCTCCAAATTAGGGTCGGCGGTGCCGGAGGAGGAGAATTTTTCCAGTGATTTGGAAATAGTTTGGACTAATGTACGTTGCAACCTTCAAGAGGCCAACAAGAAGTCCAAGAAGTATTTTGACAGGAAACGTAAGGAGGTTTTGTTTACTGTGGGTGACATGGTTTGGTTGTCCTCGAAGAACCTGCGGTTGAGGATTCCCTCTAAAAAACTGGGTCCTAAGTTTGTGGGTCCATTTAAAGTGCTTCAGGTTGTTAACCTGTCTGCTGTTAGGTTGGATGTCCCTACTTCCTGGAAGATTAATCCTGTGTTTCATGTTTCCTTGTTGAAAAAGGCTGACGTATCTGATAGGGACGCCACTGTCACAGCTCCCCCTGTGGTGGAAGACGGCAAATTTGAAATTTCGCGTATCTTGAATTCTAGATGGCATAGAGGGAGATTACAGTATTTTGTCTCCTGGAAGGGTTTCAGTCCTGAAGATAACTCCTGGGTAAGGTCGAAATGATGTCTCTGCTCCTAGGCTTGTTAAAGCTTTCCACAGGAAGTTTCCGGATAGGCCTGGAGGATCCGGAGGAGCCTCATAAAAGAGGGGGTACTGTTAGAACCCTCCTATTAGTTTTTTCTATCTTGTGTTTTGCGGTCACGTGACCATCTGCCTATATATTCCAGCTCCGCTCTTCTGGCCTTGCTGGACTTCAGTGTTGTTTGACTGTCTCTCTAGCCAGGTGCTTCGGTACCTATCTCTGTCTAGTTCGCTTGGTCCTCTTGGACCTCTAGTACTTTTTGTTAGTTTGTCTTTTGTGTTCTGCAACAACTTCTGTTAGGAGGTGTCCCATTTTTGTCCCAGTCCTTAGTACTTTTAGGGAGCCCTGCCTTATTTCTATAGGTCTCCGTTCAGACTAGCCGAGGACAAAGGCGGGTCTGTTCACAAGGAACAGGCAGCAAGCTACATCGTAGGGATTCAGCTTAGTCTTACTTAGTTTATGTTGCAGATCATAACAGTTTGCCCCTTTGGCAGTCATAATAACCTGAGTTCCCCTATAAAGATAAGTGCCCATTTAACATTTAATAATGTCCTGAGTCTCCCCCCATGTACAGCTCCCCTCTACATAGTATGATTCTCTCCTATACATAGTATAATACCCACTCAATGTATAGTACCCCCCACACAGTATACTGACCCCTTAGTAGCCTCCAAACTGATGGCTCCAACACTGTATGATGGCCCCCACACTGTACAAAGACCCCACATTATCTCCCACACTGCATGATGGCCTCCTAAATAGCCTGCATATAATATAATGCACCAGATAGTCCCCAATATAGTATAGTGCACTCCCCATAGGCAGACTCTATATAGTAAAATGCACCCCCATAGGCCCCCATATAGTATAATGCACCCCATAGGAATTCTATATAGTATAATGCATCCCCATAGGCAAGTATATAGCATAATGCACCCCCATAGGTAGAGTATATAGTATAATGCACCTCCATAGGCAGTCTATGTAGTATCATGCACCACCATAGGGAGACTCTATATACAGTCATATGAAAAAGTTTGGGCACCCCTATTAATCTTAAGCTTAATGTTTTATAAAAATTGGTGTTTTTGCAACAGCTATTTCAGTTTGATATATGTAATAACTGTTGGACACAGTAATGTTTCTGCCTTGAAATGAGGTTTATTGTGCTAACAGAAAATGTGCAATCTGCATTCAAACAAAATTTGACAGGTGCATAAGTATGGGCACCCTTATCATTTTCTTGTTTTAAATACTCCTACTACTTTTTATTGACTTACTAAAGCACTTTTTTTGGTTTTGTAACCTCATTGAGCTTTGAATTTCATAGCCAGGTGTATGCAATCATGAGAAAAGCTACTTAAAGTGGCCACTTGCAAGTTGTTCTCCTGTTTGAATCTCCTCTGAAGAGTGGCATGATGGGCTCCTCAAAACAACTGTCAAATGATCTGAAAACAAAGATTATTCAACATAGTTGTTCAGGGGAAGGATATAAAAAGCTGTCTCAGAGATTTAACCTGTCAGTTTCCACTGTGAGGAACATAGTAAGGAAATGGAAGAACACAGGGACAGTTCTTGTTAAGGCCAGAAGTGGCAGGCCAAGAAAAACATCAGAAAGGCAGAGAAGAAGAATGATGAGATCAGTCAAGGACAATCCTCAGACCACCTCCAGTGAGCTGCAGCATCAACTTGCTGCAGATGGTGTCACTGTGCATCGGTCAACTATACAACGCACTTTGCACAAGGAGAAGCTGTATGGGAGAGTGATGCGAAAGAAGCCGTTTCTGCAAGCACGCCACAAACAGAGTCGGCTGAGGTATGCAAAAGCACATTTGGAGAAGCCAATTTATTTTTGGAAGAAGGTCCTGTGGACTGATGAAACCAAGATTGAGTTGTTTGGTCATACAAAAAGGCGTTATGCATGGCGGCAAAAAAACACAGCATTCCAAGAAAAACACTTGCTACCCACAGTAAAATTTGGTGGAGGTTCCATCATGCTTTGGGGCTGTGAGGCCAATGCCGGCACTGGGAATCTTGTTAAAGTTGAGGGACGCATGGATTCCACTCAGTATCAGCAGATTCTTGACAATAATGTTCAAGAATCAGTGATAAAGTTGAAGTTACGCAGGGGATGGATCTTTCAGCAAGACAATGATCCAAAACACCACTCCAAATCTACTCAGGCATTCATGCAGAGGAACAATTACAATGTTCTGGAATGGCCATCCCAGTCCTCAGACCTGAATATCATTGAACATCTGTGGGATCATTTGAAGAGGGCTGTCCATGCTCGGCGACCATCAAACTTAACTGAACTGGAATTGTTTTGTAAAGAGGAATGGTCAAAAATACCTTCATCCAGGATCCAGGAAATCATTAAAAGCTACAGGAAGCGACTAGAGGCTGTCATTTTTGCAAAAGGAGGATCTACTAAATATTAATGTCACTTTTCTGGTGAGGTGCCCATACTTATGCACCTGTCAAATTTTGTTTGAATGCAGATTGCACATTTTCAGTTAGTACAATAAACCTCATTTCAAGGCAGAAACATTACTGTGTCCAACAGTTATTACATATATCAAACTGAAATAGCTGTTGCAAAAACACCAATTTTTATAAAACATTAAGCTTAAGATTAATAGGGGTGCCCAAACTTTTTCATATGACTGTAGTATATTGCACTCCTCATGCATCACTATAGGCAGTCTATATAGTATAATGCAGCCCCATAGGCAGAGTCTACATAGTATGATGCACCCCCATAGGCCTCTATATAGTATAATCCACTCCCCATAGGCAGAGTCTGTAGTATAATGCACCCCATAGGCAGAGTATATAGTATGATGCACCCCCATAAAATAAATAAATACAATACTCACCTCTCCTCCTCGTTCCTCCGCTGTTCTTCAGAACAGTGGGAGCCAAGTGATGACGTCATCACGCCAGGTCAGTGACGTCAGGTGTAGAGGGGACTGATGGGAGAGGGAGCGTCGCGCTCCCTCTCTCATCGTTGAACTGTCTTGGGGTGACTGGCAGGGGGCCCTCCTCCTGCTCGAGGGCCCGATAGCGACCGCCTGGCAGTGCAGGAACATCGAGTCTCCCGGCTCTGCCCCAGGGTGTAATTATATCGGCGTGTTACACTGGTGTAGATCTGGGTGGGCCCCTTCAGAGTGCGGGGCCCAGGGCCACAGCCCCCTCTGCCCCTCCCGCCCTGATAGCTATGCTACTGACCACTGTCTATGATAGAGTCAGGAGAGATACCAGGCGCTCCTATGTATGAGAGAGATAGCGGCCAGCCGAATGAGCGGCCGGATCATCTTTCGGCATGATAGCTATCTATTATGTATGGGGCTTGTAAGATTTGAGATGGAAATTTCCCATCAAACGGATTTCTGAAAGTATTGATAGCATATACACAAACACACCATGCAAATAGTTGGGAGATAATTTTGAAAATAAAAAACTTGACCAATTGGGATCATGATCCTTAACAAACACATCAGTATCTACATCCTAACATTCTTGAAGGATACGTGTGGACATTGATATATTTGATGATCTTTTGAGACTGTTATGAGACCGAAAATGTGCACCTCTGCTCAACTGAAAATGGGCCTGTTCTCGGGTTCGCTGGAGTCCAACTGGTGGGATCAGTGTCGGACTGGGGGCCAAGGGCTTATCAGTAACATCAGCTCCAGGGCCCCACTTTTCAGCTACATGTCTTTATCCTCATTCACAAATTTCTATAGCAATAAAATGGTTGACTTTTAAATAAAAAAGATGCTGCCTTTGTCTGTAGATAGTGAATCAAGTGTATTGTGCCAAGTACTGTTCATATAAGAGGGTGGTGGCCCACCGGAGAATTCTCCTGTTCTCCTGTGGGCCAGTCCGAGCCTGGGGAGGGGCCCACTGGAGGATTCTCCTGTGGGCCAGTCCAAGCTTGGGTGGGATCAATTTTTTTTGATTTTTGGAATATTTTTTTAAGCATTACACAATACCAATTCACATGAATCAGTTGACTGTAATCCAGAAGAGGCGAAGTCCTCTAAAGAGAGACGCTCTTTCTCACTGATCTCTCCTTTGTCCAACAGCGGATAATCCTGAACAGACGCTTTAACTCCAAATGGATTCTATTAAAAGAGGGTTTTATAAACTGGACAGTGGTTCACACCTTGCTATGTATTTTACTTCTATCATTTCTGATGGCTCGTTATTTTTTTGACCAATCTCAGTTCACTTCGATGACGGTTTATGGTCTCTACTTCCTTGGAAGGTAGATAACTTTCACAGATGGATTTGGTCGGTAGAATACATGGAAGTGAAACCTGAGTATGAGAACCTCACCCTACCATGTAACGGTAACCATCATTGTAGTAACCCAAGTCTTCGAGGTGAAACCACATGAAAGGGCATCAGAGTGAAACTTGTGGAATCAATACCAAGGTGAACTTTTCTTTCTCTTACGACTCCCTTTCACACACCCTTACGCTGCGACCTCCGCCCTCCCCTCCTATAACTCCTCTTCCTGTTTATGCTCTTAGTAGTTGATTGTCGGAGTAAACAGCTGCCTTATTTTGTTAGTGGTGACTTCACTTCCCTCAGCCCATACTTCCTTTACTGCAGGAAGCCCAAATCTATCGTTTCCTGCCATCATAAGACTCCGCTTCCTGATTGGTCGCATGGCAGCCTTAGATCGCCCGGGGAGGGATCATGTGTGTTTTTATTTGGAGACTTTATCATACAGGTTCACATATCACAGTACAAGGGGGCAAACTAATCCATACACAGGTAAGATATCAATTGACTATCATATATTTTATGTTTAGACACAGATATTTAATATCACTATTATTAATTACATGTAATCTATAATTATAGATGATTAAGAAAGCAAGAGAGAAAAGAAGATAGAAAGAGAAATAGAGAAAAAAGAGAGGGAGAGAAAATGAGAGAGAGAAAAAAAGAAAAAGACAGCGACAGAGAAAAAATAGAAAAAGAGAGGGAGAGAAAATAAGAGAAAGAAAGACTAAGAGAGAGAGGGAGAGAAAAAGAGGGGAAGCAAAGGGAGAGAAGAACAGAGACAGAAAATAGAGAGAAAAAGAGAGGGAGAGAGAAAAAGAGAGGGAGAGAAAATAAGAGAGAGACAAAGAATAAGAGTGACAGAGAAATAGAGAAAAAATAGAAAAAAGAGGGAGAGATATAAAGAGAGAGGGAGAGAAACAGAGGGAAAGAAAAGGGAGAGAGAGAGAAATAGAGGAAAAAAAAGAGAGAGGGAGAGAAAATAAGAGAAAGAGAAGGAAAGAGAGAGAGAGAAAGAAGGCGAAAGAGAAAAAGAGGGAAAGAAAAAAGCGAGAAAGAGACAGAGAGAGAGGAAAAGAGAGACAAAGAAAGAGAGAAAGGGTGAAGGAGAAAGATAAGGAAAAGGAGAGGAGAAAGAGAGAGAGAGAAAAAGAGAGAAGGAAAGCGAAAGAAGGAGAAAGGGAGAGGGAGAGAAAAAGAAAGAAAAAAGAGAAAGAGACAGAGAAAGAGAGAGAGGAAAAGAGTGAGAAAGAAAGAGAAAGAGTGAAGGAGAAAGAGAAGGAGAAAGAGAAGGAGAAAGGAGAGGAGAAAGAGAGAAAAAGAGAGAGAAAGAAAAAAAAGAGAAAGAAAGGAGAAAGAAAGAGAAAGAAAGAGAGGAGTGAGAAAAAAGAGAAAGAAAAATTGGAATAAAGAAAAGAAAGAGAAAAGAAGGAAGAAAGAAAGATGGAGGGAAGTGAGAGAGAGAGTAAGAAGGAGAAAAAGAAAGGAGAAAGAAAAAGCAAGAGAGAGAGAAAAAAGAGAGACAGAAAGAAAGAAAGAAAGAAACATACAGTAATATCCTGATCATTTTTGTTTTCTAAATATAATAAAGTCATATATAAACACATAGATATAGACACTAGCTAGATAACATATACAGGTCATTATTGTAGTTGGACAGAGATAGATTTATCAGGGAATGGGGACTTCTGGGATTTGTAGTTCTATAATAGGCTCAGAGCTAGGCGCTCATTCCAGTTTATCACAACTCCCACTATTTTGAGTTACTTGGCAGCTGACATTCACCAGTAGTTCATTCTTATTTATTCCCAGTCCTCATTGTTATATAGATGAGATCCTGGAGACGTCATGTACAAACCTCTGTCTCAGCCCAGTTCTTATGTCCTTTTAGGAGCTGTTGATTGATGTAATACAGGGGATTCCCAGCTCAGTATTTCTGCATTTTTTGGGGGTAAAAATGGTGATTTTTCTGTCCAATTAACCATTAACTAGCAGAGATAAAGCCAGGTGATCACAGCGCTAATGTACAAAGGTCTGAGCTGGCAGGTGTGGGGTGATGTGGAGCATCCAGCGCACGTTCTGCACCATCCAGTCATTTCTCATGATGAGAGATGAGATGAGATGAAACAAACCGCACACAGATGACAGATTTGGCCGACACATTCAATGACATGTCACAGTATAGCAGGCTGGATATCTGCTAGGAAGGGGACTGGGAGGGATTATAACAAATAGCGGCACAGGGGCCATCACCACCGGTGACTATGAAGCCTATCCAGTGCTGATGACAACCACAATACCCCGTGCAGACAGGAGACACCTCACATGTGCCCTAACATTCGCACACTTCATACATTTCATTCCAAGATTTTAGAATTATGACAATTCCTCTGTAATGAAAAAAAATAAGAAAAATTGGAAGAGATTTACAAATTTGGCAGAAAATGTATATTTTTGTTGCATAGAGTTTAGACTTATTTCTGACATTCATCAGGTGGAGTGGGCAAAAGAAATCTACACCGGCTGTGAGCAAAGTTCTATAAGTCATACAGAATAACACTGATACAATGCACGAGACATGATAGTATAAATAATAATATAGGAATAAAAACAGTAATAAATTATTATTATTTATACACTATTATTTTTAGCTTTCTACTATTGAAATGTAACAAAAATCAATTCTATATCATCAACCCGACAATTGTTACAATTCTTCACTATACTATTATATCAGTACTAGATACCAAAACTTTTTGGGATGGGCAGCACTTAACACAAACTTCAGGAATTTTGAGCTAAAACTTTGCTACATGTGAACAAATTAAACACTTCATTCTGTTTTTTTTTTATGGAAAATTGAGATGCTGCCTTTTTTGGATTTGGATAGATAGATGATAGATAATAGATAGATAGATAATAGATAGGAGATAGATAATAGATAGATAATAGATAGATATGATACATAATAGATAGATAATAGATAGATAATAGATGATAGATAATAGATATGAAATAGATAGACAGATGGATAGATAATAGATAGATGATAGATATGAGATAGATAATAGATAGATATGAGATAGATTATAGATAACAGATAGATAATAGATAGATAGATGAAAGATAGATACATAGGATAGATAGATAGATATGAGATAGATAATAGATAGATAGAAGATAGATATGAGATAGATAATAGATAGATAGATAGATGATAGATAGATGATAGATAGATGATAGATAGATAGATAGATAATAGATAGATAGATAATAGATAGATAGATAATAGATAGATGAAAGATAGATACATAGGATAGATAGATAATAGATAGATAGGAGAGATAGGTAATAAGTATACGAATAGATAGATAATAGATAATATATAGATAGTAGATAGATGAAAGATAGATAGATACTAGATAGATAACAGATAACAGATAGATAATAGATAGTAGATAACAGATATATAGATAATAGATAGATAATAGATAGATAATAGATAATATATAGATAGTAGATAGATGAAAGATAGATAGATAGATAATAGATAGATAGGAGAGATAGATAATAAGTATACGAATAGATAGATAATAGATAATATATAGATAGTAGATAGATGAAAGATAGATAGATACTAGATAGATAACAGATAACAGATAGATAATAGATAGTAGATAACAGATATATAGATAATAGATAGGTAATAGATAGATAATAGATAGATAGATAATAGATAGATGATAGATAATAGATAGATAGATAATAGATAGATAGATAGATAATAGATATGGGATAGATAATAGATAGATAGATAATAGATAGATAGATAGATAGATAGATAGATACACATAGGAAACAGCATCAATCAAAAAAATAAACTCACGTCACTGTGTGGGTAGAAGCCCCAGGTCTTTGACCCCCAGTCGGTAGATTACTTGAAAAAGTTGCACTCCAATTTTCCATGAGGAATGGGGTGTTTTGGTTTCCCCTGTACAGCCATATTTCAGTTTTATCAAGCTGAGCCTTTTTCACAAAAGTTTGCTTGAGCTGAATAGTGTCTGAACATGGGACTCCCCTCAACGTTATGGTTTTCACAGAAAACTGAAGAGCTGCCTTTTTGGTAAGGCTGTGTTCACACATCGAGTTGTTTTCCATTTGTAATGCACGGAGTATTAAAAAAAATGGATCAATTACAAACTAAACAAAAACGGGTGCAAAATGAAAACCATAAATTCACTGTTACAAAAAAGGATCTAGTTGCTATCTGCTGTTTTGTCCGGATTAAGAACTCGTGCTTTTGCTTCATCTGAAACCCAGAGAGCAGCTGCAAAGGAGGCAAATGGTACATTTTAGGATATTTCCATTCCCATTCATGGGTCCTTTATTGGAACATTTTATTTCCGTTTTTTATGATCCCAAAATGGATCAATGTGAACAGAGCCTGATATAGATAGATAAATAGATTAGGTAGGTAGATATATAGACATGAGATAGACAGATACTCGAGTATAAGTAACAATTTATTTACATACTAAGAGTGGTGATTCAGTGTTAGACATATTTATGTCACCACAACAATGATGATTTATTTCAGAAATACCAAGAAGCTGCAGCTCTTGTACAATAGTCACATGCAAAACAAACCTAGAAGGATTTGTAGAATTAGATTTTTTTTTATTCTACCATTTGATCTTTAGTATGACAGGGTGTATTCAAACATCCGTGTGTAATATCTGAGTACAGTCTGATTTTTTTATCGGACAGTACTCGGACCCATAGAGTGCTCTCCCGTTGCATTTCGGGACACGCTCGGTGGTCCCGTAGGGGCATATATCCGAACCACCTCGCAAAAAGGGGCCATAGACTGTAATGGTGTCTGCAGAGCGAACGTGCGCTCTGACGTGCATCATTTTTGGGAGAGTACACCTACTGGAGGTGGATACCCAGATGCAGTCTACTACGTCTCCAGTTAGCCATGTACTCCCAAAAATGATGCACGGAAAGCAGGAACACTGATGCGGCCGCTGGACCAGAGTCTTGAGAATTGATTCATTCATCTCTAGTAGCAACTAAATGGATGAGATATTATCAGATTTAATTTACACACGGCGTAAAAAAAAAAAAAATCAGCGAGATTATTATCCTGCCTTTTGGATTTTTAAATCGGCAGCATATCAATTTCTGCTGCAAAGTTTCACCTTCTGTATAGAATGTTAGCATAGCCATATGATGCGTAAAGTGAAATCCACACTACAATTTGTGATAAAACGAGCATGTAACACAAGTTGCAGCTTCCAAATGGATTTCACAGCAAATCAGCAATAAAAAAAATGTCTGTTGGGTGTAGCTCAAGGATATGTGCACACAACATCTTTATCAGCTGGGTTTTTCAAGAGAAAGACAATTCAGGAAACAGCGGCGTCTTTTGGTCCTGGAGCATCTTCTATAGCATTTGTTTGGTCCTGGCCTGACTTCTTTTTCAACATTTTTTTTAGCGGTTTTTCAGGTATGTCTTTTTTTAGAGTATGTTCACAATGAGTTTTTAGAGGAGGATTTTTAAGTGGGTGCGCTTTACAATCCACATCAAAAACTGCTTCAAATAGGCTACGAATACTCTTCCAATTCATTTCAATTGAAAATCCACTTCGCTGTTCATACAGCAAATCTTTTTAATCTGTTCCAAACTTAATGCTGTCAAGTTAAAAGGCTGCAAAACAGAATAAAAAAAAGACTTCAGGAAAAAAAAAAAACATCTCCGCAACCCCTCTCCTCCTCCTCAACCCACTCCAAAAAAATATCACTATTGCCTGAAGCAGATTCCTCTAAAAAAAAGTGGCGTAAACACTTTGCAAAATTTCCATGTCGCCAGTTTGAAGCTGGGGCGGAGTGTGACAGGCAACGACTACACCCTCCTGTAAAATTCAGCAAAGGTGCTGGCGTTTCTCAGGCCAAAAATGCTACTAACTGGAGGAACATCTATAAAAAGATGCGCAAAAATTCATTAAGTGTTGTGCGCAACGCCAGTCTTAATATATCGGACCCTTAATGTATACATACCCTTATGGATATGTGCACATGTTAAGTATTTGCTGCAGAAATTTCCGCACCATTTCTGCATCTCTTGGCAGGAAAAATGCATTGCAAAATGTGCGTGTTTTTGTTGCATATTTTTCCCCACTCATTAGTATGGGTGAAATCTGCAGCAAAAACGCTTAAAAAATTCACGTGTTGCAGATTTAAATCTGCTGCAAATCTGCAAATAAAAAATAAGCATGAGACTTCAGGAATCTCATTCACATTGCTGGTAACTAGGAAATCCTTCAGGTTTTGTGACAAATCAGTGCAGAAAAAAAAATGTGACAAAATCGCAACATGTACACAGACCCTTAGGCTATGTTCATATGTTGCATTTTTGCTGTGTTTTTTTGCTGCGTTTTTTTAATGCAAATTTTAAGCTGCATTTTACAGTACCAGCAAAAGCTATGAGATTTCAGAAATCTCATGCAAACACATTGTTTTTTTTTTCCTGACCGAATTGGAAAACTGCTGCATTTTTTAAAACTGCAGCATGTCCCTTCTTTCAGATGTTTTTCACCCATAGAAAGCAATGAGTAAGTGCAAAAATGCAGCAAAAAAAAGCAGGTATCAGGTTCTGCTGTGTTTTTGGTGCAGAAAACTCGGGAAGTTGCATCATGTTCTTTGGGGGGCACTGAACTTTATCAGCATGAACAAGAGACAAATGTACCTGAAAAAAACACAGCAAATACGCAGCAAGAAAAGCAGCAAAACCTGCTTTTTGTAAGTAGCTTTTACTGCCAAGGGAGCAGGTTTTGTCTGCAGAAAAAGAAAAAGCAGCAAAAACACAACGTGTGGACATAGCCTTAGGCTGTGTGCACAGTTTGAGGTTTTGCTGCATTTTTTTTCAGAGCAGATTTGGCACAAAACCTGAAGGGTTTCCTGATGCCAGCAAAGTGAATGAGAATCTTGAAGTCTCATGCACACATTGCGTATTTGTGTCTTGCAGATCTGGTGCAGATTTAAATCCGCACTTGTCAAATTTTTTTAGCGTTTTTGCTGCAGATTTCACCCATTCTAATAAGTGGGGAAAAATCTGCCCCAAAAACGCAAGTAAAAAAAAAAGCGGAAAAATGTTTTTGCTGCTGCATTTTTTCTGTTAAGAGATGCAAAAATTGAAAGATGGGATTAAATCTACATTTAATCTGCAGAAAAAGTCCATGAAAAAAAATCCCACATGTAAGATAAGCGGATTTCGCAGCTGATTTTGCTGCAAATCATTGGTCAAATCTGCAACAGACTTTGCTTGTTTTTTTTGTGTTACGGTGGAGACGTGCAGATCTGTATAGGAGCTGTAGACACAAAACTGTACTAGATTTCGAATGAGGACTATTTGAACACAGAAATGGCAGCTTACATGAACATACTTAGGTTTTTTGATGTCTGTGTGGTAACATTACATTTTTTTCATGCCTTTGCAATGGTTTGGGTAATCTAGTCTGTCTCGGAGATGAATATTTCACATTTCCTAAGGTGACTTTATTTGACTAATGCAATGCAGATTTCCTGTCATTCTCCGTGGCTTTTAGCTTTATAGGGAAGTGACATCGCCCATGTATTAATAATGACGGAAATAATTTATTATCACTCCCACTGCTTATTCATATTTATGGAAAGCATTAGCGGTGGCCGACTATTAAGTGTCTCTCCTGATTTCTCTTTTCTGACAGGTATGCGAAAAGCTGGGCCATTCCGCGCCATGAGCCGTCCAATCTTTCTCTCTCCCAACCCTTGTACCAGAGTGATATAAGGAGCCCTGGTACAGGGGATGGCTGAAAGGAAACACTGGAAAATTCTGCCTCCTTCATCGATGTGTCGACATTCGTCCCTTTCCTACAAAGAGTTGAAAAAAAGGCAAAAGGGTTCTCTACATTTTGGAAGTCCCAGTAATATTTATATATATATATATATATATATATATATATATATATATATAAATATATATATATATTTATTCCGAGGCCTAAAAACAAGTTAGGCCTCATTTCTTTGTTGCCCATAGCAACCAATCAGAGCTCACCTTTCATTTCTGAAACAGCTCTAGTGAAATGAAAGCTGCGCTCTGATTGGTTGCTATGGGCAACAAATGGCAGTTTTTCCTCACAGACAGTTTTGATCAATCTCCTCCATTTTGTTAAGCCGCAGAAAGTTTTCTGTGGCGTCTTTCAAGTTACAAATTGTCTGACTTAAGCCCTTGCGATGGCTGCCGTACAGGAGCCGAGCCAGGCCCGTACAGCGAGCGCAGGGTGGCAGCTGTTTTACATAGCCGGCACCTGAGTGTAGTAGCCGCTTTCACTATAACTGCCACTGTTAAGTGTGACAAAGGCCCAAAAGGCTTTAAAATGGCAGCCATAGCTTCTGACGGTCATTGGCCTAGGTCGCAATTTTATTTTGCGGGTGCTATAATAGCTGGGGGTCTGCTGGAAGCCCCCTGTGTCTGCCATGTTAGATTTCGCCACGGTTAGGCTTCAATGGAGATCATCAAATTCCCAATATACTGCGGGACATTATTACAGTGTATCCTATAGGCAATGAAGCAATTGCATGTTCAAGTCCCCTGGAGGGGACTAATTAAAAGTGTAATAAATAAATAAAAAAAAAATTATAAAAAATCTTTTTTTTAAATATAAAAAGATAAATAGGGATATGTAAATTTTAAAAAAAATAATAATATATTGTTTTGGACGTGTTCATTGACTAGACTAATAAAAAATTAAAATTTGTATCCCATAAAGTGAACAGCAAAAAGAAATTAAAAAAAATCGAAACTCCAGAATTGATTTCTTTTTCAATTGCTACACGTTCCCCTCAAAAATGCAAAAAAAAAGTGATTAAAATGTTTTTGTACCCCAAAATGGTATCACTAAAAACTACATCTCCAGGTGCAAAAAAAAAAAAAGACGTCTTCCCATAACTCCATCGAAGGAAGAATGAAATGGGTCTTAGAAAATGGCGACACAAATCAATTTTTTTTTTGACAAGTTCAAAAATGTTTTAACAGCTAAAATAAATAATAACTGTATGCATTTCGTATCAGAAAAATTGTACTGACATGGAGAATCATGTTTCCAGGTCATTTTTTGCGCACAGAAACAAGACAAAACAAAAAATTATTGTTGTAAATTATTTTTTTTTCACCATTTCATCTCACATTTTTATGTAAATTATGAATTTTGATGGACAAGTGTCTTTTTCCAACTGTATTAAAAACAAAAAAAAACAAACAAGTCCTCATATATGTCTATGGAAAAATAAAAAGAGTAATCTCTCTTGGAAGAAGGGGCAGAAGAAAAAAAATTTAGAAGGTAAAAAGGAAGCTTAAGGGGTTAAAGAGGAATCTTTAAATCAATTGATCGTCAACCTCTTAATGAGCGCTGCTATGCCTTTTAATGGTGGCCATTAAGGGGCGTTATACCTCAGCGTCACTTTTTAACGGCGCTGAGGAATAAGTGAATTGCGCCGCCCCGCGGCTGAAATTCCAGCGGGTGACAGCTGTACGCAACAGCTGACACCCTGTGGTATTGGCCCCAGCTAATTTTGAAACCGATCGGGGCCCAGTAACCCTTAAATTTTGGCGTCAATTGCGACAGGGGTATTTAAGTGATTGAAAGAGAGTTAAAATACCCGCTATGGCAGGATTGCCCCCCCGCAATCGTAATCACGGGTGACAATTGTTACCCAGAGGCCATCTGATGTCCCCCAGATACGGTGGCCAGTAAGATCTTGCTATATGTACACGAGTACGGCAGTGCATGAGACCAGAGATCAAAGTGAAAATTATACCTGTCCCACAGTGGGACTTGGTGAAGAAGTTAAAAAAAAAGTTACATAAGATATGTAACATAGTAAAAAAAAACACAAAAAAGTGCACAAAAACCACAAAAAGCCGTTTCGCCACTAAAAACGCAGCCAAACAAAAAAAAAGTACACATAATTTGTATTGCCGTGTCCGGAACGACCCAATATATAAAACTGTCACATTATTTTTTTTTCCGTATGGAAAACATAGTAAAAAATAAAATAAAACACACACCAAAAATGTCGCTTTGAAGCATTCTAGAGTTATTACCACATGAAGTGACACCGGTCAGAATTAAAAAATTTTTTTTTACCTGGTCGCTATGGTCAAAATTGGTCAATTGGCCAAATCATATGATTTGTAATGTGGAAAAAAATGACAAAAATAAAAGACATGGCAAGAAAAAGCCATCTTTAAAAAAAAATAAAAAATCGAAAAAAATAAAGGAAAAAAATAAAAAATATTAAAAAGTACAACCCAAATAAACGGATTGTTACATGTAAACCTTTAGGAGTTTGATTATTCTAGATATGGGAGTTGGCGGAGTCATGACTACTTTTTCAGATGGCTAAGTATAGATAGGCATCCTTCGTGACTGACAGAGGAATCAGCGAAACGTAGTATTAGTGTTATATGAGCGCCCCCTGCTGTAGAGATACATTATAACACATACACAGCTGATGTAAAGGACATTTGTGGATCAAAAATTAACTAATATGCTAAAATAAAAACATGTAAATATACTAAACCTTCAAAATTCTTCATCATTCTCTATCCATAGCTTTATGTGTCCCTCAATGTTCCCATTTACATTCCTGTGTAATGATATTGTCATGTGAGCGGCGGCAATAGCAAATCACGCGGGAGCGTACATAAAGGTGTGAAAAGGAACCCGTTACCGAGAGTGAAAACATTTATTGTATTGGTATATTGTGATATTTCAATTTATTACATGACCATAAGACCACCTTAAAGAGGTTGTCTAATGAAGAAAACCTACGGACATAAAAGGGTCGTGAACCAAGAATGTGGAAAACTCATATTTTGGTGTGGACACTTTCAGAAAAAAAGCAGCATTTTCACACATGTGAACAAGGCCTGAGTACCACCATGTAATACTATTTGTTTTGCTGACTGTAACTTGCCCGTACAAAATCGGGTGTTTGCTGGGAGTGTTGGTCGGATGAATGCGAGTGACTGCTTTATCGCTTTATCTTTTTTTTTTTAGATAGGTCTGCTCACTTGACAAGTCTGTTTTGGAAAGTACTTGCATTCCCCATAAAATAAAACTTTTCTTTTGCATTGTGTCATTACTTTTTTACTCTTCCTGGAAATTTATGAATAAATTGACTGAGTGGTAGGCTTCATTCGAACATCCTTTTTTTTGGGGACATGCATCAATATGCTGTATTCGATTTTCATCCATTTTTTCATGGAGGATGGAAGGATTTAAAGGAGTTGGTACATTTGGATGTTGAAGAACTTTACTCACAAGGTGGCAACGAGCCTTAGCGGTACAATCTTACATGAAGCAACAGGTTGCTTTAACACATTAACACAGGTAGTCAGTTTTCACTTCTAACAATAAGATTACACTTATGTTAATGCCGGGGACAATTTGCTGGAACTTTCCTCAGCTGCACTTTCATCACTCTGCAGTGATCAGTAAGGTTACACTTGTAACAATAAGTTTACACTTTCATCAGCTGCACTTTCATAACTCTGCAGTGATCAGTCAGTTTCTACTTGTAACAATAAGTTTACACTTTCTTCAGCTGCACTTTCATCACTCTGCAGTGATCAGTAAGGTCTCACTTGTAACAATAAGTTTACACTTAAGCTGATACGGGACAATTTGCTGGCACTTTCCTCAGCTGCACTTTCATCACTTTGTAGTGATCGGTGTCACTTTCTGTCAAAACCTTTCAGTGCTTGTCACAACTTCACTTTTGGTCACATCTGGAAAGTTTCCTCTAGTATCTTGTCTGGTGCTTTGCCAACCCTCACAAGGTCTTCACAGGTGTCAGTCTCCTGGCTGTCTCTGGCATAGCACTTACACAGACATCAGCTTTCAGACTTCACTGGTGTGGTTGTCTCCTCACTCCTCCTTGGTAGATATATTCTTCACCAACAGGAATAAGAGTCTACGCTCCCTTCTGCTGTGCAGTACCTTGCTCCTCTAGTTCCGCTTCCTCTTGCCATGGGGGGGTGGTCTCCTCCACCTTGACATCACAGACTGCAGTCCAGGATGGATAAAGCAGTGTGATTCATTTTTTGTAAGAGGGCGTCAGTCTACTTTTTACTCTCTTACATATTCAATTTAAGGTGTTATGAAGGGGATCATATACTGCTGTAGATTGAGTCGTACCCTATATACCGGGTAGGGGTATGAGGCTTGCACTTTATACTTTCCCTTACTTCTTCACAACAGTTGTTATCATGTGTACAGTATACACAATTAATGCTCCAATTTTGCATTATGCTACTTGGCTTTACACATAAAAGTCAATGGAGACCTGAGATGGTCTCGGTTTTGCCAAGACTGTCCCGAATGCAGTGTATCCAGTCTACTTAATCCTCCATAAGCTAAATTGTTTGCACTATAACTCTCACCTACACTGATACATTGCAGCAAACCCTCACTTTTTATTATATAACCAGTAAAGGTGTTAAACAATTTAGAAAAATAAACATTTTCTAAATTATGAGGTAATATATAGGACCCAAATCAGCATTCTCCTCTAATATGCAGAGTAAAGAGGAGTATAAACAGCGTCTCCTGCTCTGTAGGACTTGACACTTCCATGAGTTCCATGGACAGCCCAGTGATTACATAGCACAATGTGTAATGCTTTGTTTCTTCTTTAGAGGCGCTGTAAGGAGATTCAACACTCCCTACCGGGTACTCCCTTAGATAAGAGAACATCATTGGATATTCATGCAACTTATTATCAGGGACCCCAGTAACAAAAAGCGATGGTAAAGAGCCGAAAATCCCTTCATTGGGACTCATGTTTGTATGGGAACATTTTTCAAGACACTGGACAACCCCATCAAGGTCCATACATAGTGCTGGAGAATAATACTCAAAGGCTAAATCCACATTCACTACATGGACGACCGATGGAATAAAGACAAGAACAAAGATTTAGGGGGCAAAAAAGAGATTTTATCTATAGATGGGGTTATTATATATTTTACTATTCTGTATATGTGTAAATTATTTATCTAACAGAATAATCCTATTTATGGGCCGTGTTGATCCAGAGGAAGGCGGCGAAAACCCCCTGTGAGGTATAGGCCAATTGTCCTTATATCAGGGGGGAAAATTCCTTCCTGATCCCAAATATGGCGATCAGAACGAATCCCAGGATCAAAGGATGAAACCCACCTGTGTAATGAAATGAAATTTAAAAAGAATGAATTCAACGATTTATGTATTTAATTTTTTTTCTTAGCGAGTTTATATACAGTACAGACCAAAAGTTTGGACACACCTTCTCATTTAAAGATTTTTCTGTATTTTCATGACTATGAAAATTGTACATTCACACTGAAGGCATCAAAACTATGAATTAACACATGTGGAATTATATACTTAACAAAAAAGTGTGAAACAACTGAAAATATGTCTTATATTCTAGGTACTTCAAAGTAGCCACCTTTTTCTTTGATGACTGCTTTGCACACTCTTGGCATTCTCTTGATGAGCTTCAAGAGGTACTCACCGGAAATGGTTTTCACTTCACAGGTGTGCCCTGTCAGGTTTAATAATTGGGATTTCTTGCCTTATAAATGGGGTTGGGACCAGAAGTCAGGTGGATACACAGCTGATAGTCCTACTGAATAGACTGATAGAATTTGTACTATGGCAAGAAAAAAGCAGCTAAGTCAAGAAAAACGAGTGGCCATCATTACTTTAAGAAATGAAGGTCAGTCAGTCCGAAAAATTGGGAAAACTTTGAAAGTGTCCCCAAGTGCAGTTGCAAAAACCATCAAGCGCTACAAAGAAACTGGCTCACATGAGGACTGCCCCAGGAAAGAAAGACCAAGAGTCGCTTCTGCTTCTGAGAATAAGTTTATCCGAGTCACCAGCCTCAGAAATCGCAGGTTAACAGCAGCTCAGATTAGAGACCAGGTCAATGCCACACAGAGTTCTAGCAGCAGACACATCTCTACAACAACTGTTAAGAGGAGACTTTGTGCAGCAGGCCTTCATGGTAAAATAGCTGCTAGGAAACCAGTGCTAAGGACAGGCAACAAGCAGAAGAGACTTGTTTGGGCTAAAGAACACAAGGAATGGACATTAGACCAGTGGAAATCTGTGCTTTGGTCTGATGAGTCCAAATTTGAGATCTTTGGTTTCAACCACCGTGTCTTTGTGCGATGCAGAAAAGGTGAACGGATGGACTCTACATGCCTGGTTCCCACCGTGAAGCATGGAGGAGGAGGTGTGATGGTGTGGGGGTGCTTTGCTGGTGACAATGTTGGGGATTTATTCAAAATTGAAGGCATACTGAACCAGCATGGCTACCACAGCATCTTGCAGCGACATGCTATTCCATCAGGTTTGCATTTAGTTGGACCATCATTTATTTTTCAACAGGACAATGACCTCAAACACACCTCCAGGCTGTGTAAGGGCTATTTGACCAAGAGGGAGAGTGATGGGGTGCTACGCCAGATGACCTGGCCTCCATAGTCACCAGACCTGAACCCAATCGAGATGGTTTGGGGTGAGCTGGACTGCAGAGTGAAGGCAAAAGGGCCAACAAGTGCTAAGCATCTCTGGGAACTCCTTCAAGATTGTTGGAAGACCATTTCCAGTGACTACCTCTTGAAGCTCATCAAGAGAATACCAAGAGTGTGCAAAGCTGTCACCAAAGCAAAAGGTGGCTACTTTGAAGTACCTAGAATATAAGACATATTTTCAGTTGATTCACACTTTTTTGTTAAGTATATAATTTCACATGTGTTAATTCATAGTTTTGATGCCTTCAGTGTGAATGTACAATTTTCATAGTCAAGAAAATAAAGAAAAATCTTTAAATGAGGTGTGTCCAAACTTTTGGTCTGTACTGTACATAAATCAGCTCTAAATTATTTAAAAACAAACCTATTAAATTTTTATATTTATTTATATTAATGAACTGATATGTGCATTACTTATACAACTGTCAGAATAAACCTATTTATTACCTTGTTGATCAGGAGGAAGGTGAAAAATTGCTTCCTCACCCAAAATATAGTGATTGGGATGAATCCCTGGATCAAAGGCTCGTACCTTACCAGTGTGTAGTATAAGCATAGATTTAGAAAAAAATAATAATAATCATTTTTATATATATTTAGACTATCTAACTTACTGTATATCAATTAAGAAAGTTGGCACTAAAAATATTACATTTTTTTTATTTTGCAATGCTAATAAAGTGAGGACTTACTTAATCTTTAGGTCCAGAGGAAGGCAAAAAAACCCTATGTGGAATAGGCCAATTTTCTTCATATATGGGGTAAAATTCCTTCCTGGCCCCAAACATGGGGATGAGGATGAATCCCAGGATCAAAGGCTCGTACCTAACCTATGTGCGCCTTTTTTATATATATATTTTAATACATTTTAATATATTTAAGTTAAAACATATGTTTCTGAAAAAAAAATTGTTTTTATAACTTTTTGTTAAACTACTTATGTGTGAATCTACTTATTAATAGACAAAACTTAACCTATTTAAGACCATGTAGAGCCAGAGGAAGGCGAAAACCCCCAATGAAGGCCAACTGTCCTCATATAAAGGGGAAAAATTCCTTCCTGACCCCCAAATATGGCGATCAGATTAAATCCCAGGATCAAAAGCCAAAATCTGCATCTACTTGCAATGTGTCGAGTGGGTGACTATACCTATCATGTAGCGTGGGGGCCTATACCTATCATGTAGTGTGGGTGATGTGGATATGATGGGTGAAATACTGTAGCGTCGGCGTCCCTGCCTCCTGCTAGGCAGGGACGCTGTTCCCCTCACCTCTCCACTCCGTGCCCGGCGTCCTCCTCCCGCTCTGCTGGCAGCGCGCGCTGCTTCCCGGCCACTGTGCTTAGGGCGCGCGCAGCCCCTTTAAGAGAGGGCGCGCGCCGTCCTAAGGAGTCCCCGGCCAATGGCCGGAGGACCTCACCATATATAAGGCACCTCCTCCAAAATGGAGGTGCCCGAGCAATGTTGTTGCAAAGCCTTCACTCTGCTTCAGCCCTCAGGTCCCGTTACCAGTTACCTGCCAGTCACCTGTCAGATTCCTGCTTGATTCCAGCCTGATATCCGTTTACCTGCTTGCAAGCCTGCGGTCCGACGGTCTGCCTTCCGACACCTGTCAGTCTGTCTATGGACCAGCCTGCCCGCTCACCTGGGAGCGCTCATCTGCTACCTGCCTGCTAGCCTACCTGGAGGCTCCGCCGTCACTTGCCGTGACCACCTGCCTGTCCAGAGACTCTTGCCTGCTCACCTGGGAGCGCTCACCTGCTACCTGCCTGCTAGCCTACCTGGAGGCTCCGCCGTCACTTGCCGTGACCACCTGCCTGTCCAGAGACTCTTGCCTGCTCACCTGGGAGAGCTCACCTGCTACCTGCCTGCTAGCCTACCTGGAGGCTCCGCCGTCACTTGCCGTGACCACCTGCCTGTCCAGAGACTCTTGCCTGCTCACCTGGGAGCACTCACCTGCTACCTGCCTGCTAGCCTACCTGGAGACTCCGCCGTCACTTGCCGTGACCACCTGCCTGTCCAGAGACTCTTGCCTGCTCACCTGGGAGCACTCACCTGCTACCTGCCTGCTAGCCTACCTGGAGGCTCTGCCGTCACTTGCCGTGACCACCTGCCTGTCCAAAGACTCTCGCCTGCTCACCTGGGAGCGCTCACCAGCCACCTGCCTGCTGTCCTTCTACCCAGAGACTGTCCCTGTCACTTGCCGTGAGTACCCGTCCTTCTACCCAGAGACTGTCCCTGTCACTTGCCGTGACTACCTGCCCTTCTACCCAGAGACTGTCCCTGTCACTTGCCGCGACTACCTGCCCTTCTACCCAGAGACTGTCCCTGTCACTTGCCGTGACTACCTGCCCGTCTTCCCTGGGAGCCACCCGCTTCCTTACAAGGACCGCCCCCTTGTATAGTTGCTCAGAGGTTCCGCCTCCCAGACCCGTTACAGTTTGCTCGGGCCATGGAACCCGGTGGCACCCAAGCTCCCTCACTCTCGGAACTATGTCATGAACTGTCCCGTCAGAGGTCCCAACAGGAGTCCATCCTGAGTCATCTGCGGAATGTCAACTCTCGCCTGGACACTCTGACTGCTCCACCAGCAACCACCGCTAGTGTTATGACTCGCAGCCCGGCAGCGCCGCTGCCCACCAATACCATGGCATCCTGCCCCGGACCCCGGCTTTCTGCACCTCCTCGCTTCGGAGGCGACCCTGCTCAAGCTCGGGGCTTCATAAACCAGTGCACCCTGCACTTTGAACTCCTGTCCCACCAGTTTATCTCCGACCGGGCCAAAGTAGCCTTCATCATGTCCCATCTCACGGGGGAGGCACTGGCTTGGCTAAATCCTCTATGGGAGAGAGGAGACCCCCTGGTGTCCAACCTGCCAGCCTTTCTCACGGCTTTCCGGAAAGTCTTCGATGAACCCGGACGGAAGACCTCATCCGCATCATCTCTGCTACGCCTCCATCAAGGAAATCTCACCGTGGGCCAATATGCCATACGGTTCCGTACCCTTGCTTCGGAGCTGGCCTGGGATAGCGACGCCCTGGTGTCTGTCTTTTGGGAGGGTCTGTCCGGCCGTATTAAAGATGAACTCGCCGGTCGGGACATACCTACCACACTCGACGACTTAATAACTCTTGCCACCCGGATTGACATCCGGTTCCAGGAACGCGCCAAAGAGGTCACCCGTGAGAGGAGGTTTCCACGTCTAGCCCCTACCTTTCAGAAATCTGTCACTTCTCCCGCTACTCCCCACGCGCACTCACCCGAGCCTATGCAGGTCGACCAGACCAAGATGGTCAAAACCCGTCAAGAGTTACGCCGTGCCGAGGGGAGCTGCTTCTACTGTGGCAGTAAGGAGCACCGGATCCGTTCCTGCCCGGAGAGGTCGGGAAACGCCTGTGTCTAGGATCGCTCAGAGAGGTCGTCCTAGACAAGAGTAAACCCTCTCCATCTCTGTTGCTGTCGGTCTCTATCATCTGCGGGGAGAACCGTTATTTTGAACTAGCCCAACTTGACTCTGGAGCTGCCGGAAATCTCATTTCTCAGTCTCTGGTAGAGAAATACCGCATTCCCACCAAACCTCTAGCTGTACCCTTATCTGTCGCTGCCGTGGATGGGGGCCTCTTACCACATCCCATCCAACTCATCACCGAATCCTTAACCCTGCAGGTGGGAATGCTGCACTCTGAGAGCATCTTCTTTCATGTTCTGCCTGGACTCTCTCACGCCCTCTTACTAGGCCTACCTTGGCTTCAGAGACATGCACCCGTGCTTGATTGGCAGACCGGAGAGGTCCTTCGCTGGGGACAGGACTGCCATAAGACTTGTTTAGTTCCCGTCCATCCTGTCCGTCCTTCTCCTACTCCAGCCAATCTACCTGGTCTTCCGGCTCCTTATTGGTCGTATGCGGACGTCTTTAATAAAAAGGAGGCAGAGACATTACCCCCTCATAGACCATACGACTGCCCAATCGACCTGATGCCCGGCGCTACTCCTCCCCATGGGCGCATTTACCCTTTGTCCGCTGCTGAGACCCGATCCATGTCAGAATATATTGAGGAGAATCTGGCCCGGGGGTTCATCCGGAAATCTACTTCCCCGGCGGGAGCAGGCTTCTTCTTCGTCAAAAAGAAGGACGGCTCACTCCGTCCCTGTATAGACTATAGAGGCCTTAACCAGATCACGGTGAAGAATAAATACCCCCTTCTGCTCATTCCGGAATTATTTGACCGTCTGAGGGGGGCTAGAATCTTCACCAAGCTGGACCTCCGTGGGGCGTATAACCTGGTCCGTATCCGTCAGGGGGATGAATGGAAGACGGCATTCAACACCCGGGACGGCCACTATGAATACCCGGTAATGCCCTTCGGTCTCTGTAACGCTCCTGCCGTCTTTCAAGAGTTGGTCAATGACATCTTCCGGGACCTTCTCTACTCCTGCGTAGTGGTGTACCTGGACGACATCTTGGTCTTCTCTCCGGATCTCCCCACACACCGGAGGGATGTTCGTCAGGTTCTGCTCAGGCTCAGGCAGAACCACCTCTACGCTAAATATGAGAAGTGCCTCTTTGAGCAGACCTCGCTTCCGTTTTTGGGCTACATAATTTCTCAGACCGGCCTTCGAATGGATCCTGAGAAACTGTCTGCCATTGAGAAGTGGCCTCGACCAGAGGGGTTGAAGGCTATTCAGCGGTTCCTGGGCTTCGCCAACTACTACCGCCTCTTCATACCGCACTTCTCTTCCCGGACTGCCCCTATCTCTGCGCTCACCCGTAAGGGCACTAATCCCAGAGAATGGCCGCCCGAAGCAGAGGAAGCTTTTCTTTCCTTAAAACAGGCTTTCTCTTCCGCCCCGGTGCTGCATCGCCCGGACGGCAACAAGCAATTCTTCCTGGAAGTTGACGCCTCCTCTTCTGGAGCCGGAGCGGTACTTACCCAAAAATAGTCTTCCGGGAGAATGGTAACTTGCGGCTTCTTCTCCAAACTCTTCTCCTCTTCCGAGCGCAACTATTCTATAGGAGACCGAGAGTTATTGGCCATTAAGCTGGCATTGGAGGAGTGGCGTTACCTGCTCGAGGGGGCTCTTCACCCGGTAATAATTTACACGGACCACAAGAACTTGGCTTAACTCCAGAGTGCCCAGAGACTTAACCCGCGCCAAGCCCAGTGGTCCTTGTTTTTTGCTCGCTTTGATTTTGTTCTTCATTTTCGCCCGGCTGACAAAAACATCAAAGCTGATGCCTTGTCCCGATCCTTCCTGGTGTCTGATCTTGAGGAGGAACCTAAACACATCATTAATCCCGCCAGAGTAATGCAGGTGGCCCCCGTGAGTCTAAATCGTCTCCCTCCCGGTAAGACGTTCGTAACGGTACCTGATCGGGAGAAGATCCTACACTGGGGTCACTCGTCTAAGCTTGCTGGCCACGCCGGTCAGAAAAAGACCCTCCAGCTTATCACCCGGTACTACTGGTGGCCTACCCTGCACAAGGACGTTATAGACTTTGTTTCTGCCTGTGTGTCCTGCGCCCGCAACATGGTTCCGAGACACCTGCCAGCCGGTCGCCTCTTTCCTCTTCCAGTACCTGCTGCCCCCTGGCAGCATATAGCTATGGACTTCATAACAGATCTCCCTGTCTCTGCCAGTTGTACGGTCATTTGGGTGGTCGCTGACCGCTTTTCCAAAATGGCTCATTTCATTCCCCTGCCAGGCCTCCCGTCTGCACCCGAGCTGGCTAAAGACTTTATCCTCCACATCTTCCGTCTCCATGGCCTGCCCCTCCACATCGTGTCGGATCGTGGGGTCCAGTTCACCTCACGCTTCTGTAGAGCCACATGCAAGCTGCTAGACGTCACCCTGGACTTCTCCTCCGCATACCACCCACAGTCCAATGGTCAAGTGGAGCGGATCAATCAGATCCTGACCAGTTACCTCCGGCACTTCGTTAATGCCCACCATTCAGACTGGGTGGATCTCCTGCCATGGGCCGAATTCTCTTACAATAATCACGAGAGCGAATCTTCCTCCAAGTCCCCATTTTTTGTAGTCTTCGGTCAGCATCCTCGGATCCCATTTCCCGTCTCCACCTCGGTGGACAATCCGGCTGCGGAATCTCTCGTTAGCAAATTTTCCTCCATTTGGGAGAGTACCCGATCCGCACTCCTTCTGTCGTCCGAGCGGATGAAAAAACACGCTGACAAGAAACGCCTGGATCCTCCACAATTCCGTCCTGGAGATAAAGTCTGGCTCTCGTCCAAGTATGTCCGGCTCAAGATTCCTTCCTACAAGTTAGGGCCTCGGTTCATCGGCCCACTGGAAGTTATCAAACAAATCAACCCAGTGGCCTATAAATTGAAACTCCCGGCCAACTTGCGGATCCCTAACTCCTTCCATGTATCTCTCCTCAAACCGTGGTACTTAACTCTTTTTCCAAGTCTACAGGTACGCCTCCTGCTCCGGTTTCCGCTGAAAACGAGTTTGAGGTAGAGAACATTCTGGCCACCAAAAGGGTAAGAGGAAAAACCTTTTTTCTGGTAGATTGGAAGGGGTTTGGTCCTGAGGAGAGAACGTGGGAGCCCCGGGAGAACATCCATGCCCCTCTCATCCTTGATAAATTTCTGTCTGGCCTAAAAAAGGGGGGGCCTAAAGGGGGGGGTACTGTAGCGTCGGCGTCCTTGCCTCCTGCTAGGCAGGGACGCTGTTCCCCTCACCTCTCCACTCCGTGCCCGGCGTCCTCCTCCCGCTCTGCTGGCAGCGCGCGCTGCTTCCCGGCCACTGTGCTTAGGGCGCGCGCGCGCTCCCCCTCTCTTAAAGGGGCCGCGCGCGCCGTCCTAAGGAGTCCCCGGCCAATGGCCGGAGGACCTCACCATATATAAGGCACCTCCTCCAAAATGGAGGTGCCCGAGCAATGTTGTTGCAAAGCCTTCACTCTGCTTCAGCCCTCAGGTCCCGTTACCAGTTACCTGCCAGTCACCTGTCAGATTCCTGCTTGATTCCAGCCTGATATCCGTTTACCTGCTTGCAAGCCTGCGGTCCGACGGTCTGCCTTCCGACACCTGTCAGTCTGTCTATGGACCAGCCTGCCTGCTCACCTGGGAGCGCTCATCTGCTACCTGCCTGCTAGCCTACCTGGAGGCTCCGCCGTCACTTGCCGTGACCACCTGCCTGTCCAGAGACTCTTGCCTGCTCACCTGGGAGCACTCACCTGCTACCTGCCTGCTAGCCTACCTGGAGACTCCGCCGTCACTTGCCGTGACCACCTGCCTGTCCAGAGACTCTTGCCTGCTCACCTGGGAGCACTCACCTGCTACCTGCCTGCTAGCCTACCTGGAGGCTCTGCCGTCACTTGCCGTGACCACCTGCCTGTCTAAAGACTCTCGCCCGCTCACCTGGGAGCGCTCACCAGCCACCTGCCTGCTGTCCTTCTACCCAGAGACTGTCCCTGTCACTTGCCGTGAGTACCCGTCCTTCTACCCAGAGACTGTCCCTGTCACTTGCCGTGACTACCTGCCCTTCTACACAGAGACTGTCCCTGTCACTTGCCGCGACTACCTGCCCTTCTACCCAGAGACTGTCCCTGTCACTTGCCATGACTACCTGCCCGTCTTCCCTGTTTTTGAACAAAGTTACGTCAAAACCAAGCACACCATTGTTTTTCTTATGAAATTCTCAATAAGTTTGATGTGTCACATGACCCTCTTCACATTGAAAAAAATAAAGTTGGATCCAAAATGGCCAACTTCAAAATGGCCGCCATGGTCACCACCCATCTTGAAAAGTTTTCCCCCTCCCATATACTAATGTGCCACAAACAGGAAGGTGATATCACCAACCACTTCCATTTTATTTAGGTTTATCCATATAAATGGCCCACCATGTAGTTAAATCCAGCCAAAGGATCAAAGGATGAAGGGATTTTGCTTCGTCTGGCCTCTGCAAATCATGATTCCCAACAACTGGCCTAAATGGTGTAAATGGTGGCTCTGCTCTCCCCTCCTCCAGATCCTGGTGGTGAAGAATGGATGCTCTGATGTACCCATGCACACTCAAGCGCTTCTGAGGGTCTTTGAGTTTCACGTTATCATCAAGTCAAGATGGAAATTTGGGCATTTCGTAGGAGATAGCTTTGTCATCCAATTGCTTGATTTGGCAGTAGTAAAATGAGAAACATCTTGCTGCCATCAGGACACCGCAATCCCCAGGCTCCACCAATCAACTGCTGCGCCATATGCTTTTCTGCAAAAGCATCTTTGGGACCATATAATAGAAAGTGTTTGTCACTCCATAGACGTTACTGGAGGTAGTGATGCCATCTTCGGCGAGCCCCAGGTCAATGATCGGATGTAGGAATCTACATCCAACATGATGTTCTCCGGCTTTATATCTCTGCAATGAGAAAAGAGACAACTGAATGAGAAATCTGCCCCTTGTTACAGGTAATGGGGTGAATGGACCACTGCAACATCAGCCAGAAAAGCCAGGAATGCCTTCATGGCAACAATTTCTACTTACCAGGGGTAGATGTTGTGTCTATTGAGGAACTGGGGGCATCATGTAGGAAATATAAGTGCAATATTTCCCCCTTTCTAAACTTGAAAGTTCTGATATTGTGTCCGTAAAGGAACACAACCATACCATCTCTGCTGTGTAGGATGTGACAGTTTAGTCTCCAGAAGAATGAGAGAGAACTTCATGGCGGCGTCTTCTAGTCGTATACACACATTTTATATTCTTACAATTTATTTTACTGAAATATGCAGGTGTCTGTTAATGACACAGAACTGTATAAGGCTATGTGCCCACGATGCCGAAATGCTGCATATTTTTTACGCTTCTCCCTGGCAGGAAAAACGCATGCGTTTTTTACATGCATTTTTCCCGCCAGGTAGAAGCGTTTGTGAAGCGTCTTTGAATGCGCACCTAGTAACCCGTTGTTTATCATGGTTACCACTCTGCTACAGTGAGCCGGAGGTTACCGCTCACTGTAGCAGGCTCGTAACCATGATAAACAGCGGGTTACTAAGTGCGCGTGTGCCCCTAGTAACGCGATGTTTATCATGGTTACCAGCCTGATCGCTGCTCCCGCTGGTCACACACAGCGATGTGTGCTGACCAGCGGGAGGGCAACGACCAAAAAATGGTCCAGGACACTTTGCAGCGATCAGCGACCTCACAGCAGGGGCCTAATCGTTGCAAAGTGTCACACATAGCGACATCGCTGGTGAGGTCGCTGTTGCGTCACCAAAACCGTGACACAGCAGCGATCTCGCTAGCGATCTCGCTATGTGAGACGGGGGCTTTAGAGAAGACAAGGACGATGGTGATTTTGACAATGTGAGAAGGACATGGGATGATCTTACCGGGCCCAGCTTGATGACATGTACTTATATCTGGCCATAGGGTCTATGGCTTCCTTTTTCTCTGGCCATTGTAGCTGATGATTGTCCATAACTAACCTGAATGGTATAAATGGTTGCTTTGCTCTCTTATCCTCCACAGCCTCCCAGCTGATGGTGGTGAAGAATGGATGCTCTCTCATATTCCCGTGCACACTTAGGCGTTTCGAAGGATCTTTGAGCAGCAATTTCTTGATGGGATGTTTCATGTTGGCATCAAGCCAAGGTGGAAATTCTGACTTTTTGGTGGTGAGATAGCTTTGTAAGCCAATTGCTTGACAAAGCCATTATGAAATGGGGAGTGTCATGCTGCCATTCTGGACACCACAATTCCCAGGCTCCACCAATCAAGTGCTGCGTCATATCCTTGTCCGCAAAGCACTTGTCACACAAGGTGAAGGAAAGGCTAAGTGCAACACAAATGGAAGAGGGAAAGGGAGCCCAGACTCGAGGGAAAGGGGCGAGTGGAGACCTCCTAGGTAGATCTAATCTCACCGTCTCCGCTAACGTCGCTATATTGGTTCTTCACCAATCGCTGTACGTGTACCTCACCCTGTCTTTCCCTGGCGTTGGGCCCTGGCTAGGGAAGATAGAAGATGATTGCTAGTCGATCCCCACTGACCACTACAAACAAGGGGGGACAAACAAGGGAAAATCGCTTAGCTTTAAACGACTCCAGACAAATGCGCACACGTTCTCTAACACCAGAGAGGTAGAAGTACTGCTCTTGCTCAAGCCTTCACAAGGGATAATGTGAATATCGCCGACACGTCCCTCTGGCACATTGCAGGTATTTATACACCCAGGCCAGGGTGTTAATTAGCCAGAGGAAGGTAGCCGCTCGGTCTTAGAGAGACAGCTTCAAGAAGTTGTCTGTAATGCCAAACGAAGAGATCTCCTGCAACCAACTGCAAGGCGACTGTCTGTCACTTCTGACACACCCGTGACAGCACCTTAGGGACCATGTAATAGAAAGTGCTCGTCACTCCATAGACGTTACTGGAAGTAGTGGTGAAATCTTGGACGAGCCCCAGGTCAATGATCATGAGATGTAGGAATCTACATCCAACATGATGTTCTCCAGCTTTATATCTCTGCAATGAAAAAAGACAACAGAATGAGAAATCTGCCCGGTGTTACAGGAGATGGGGTGAATGGGCTACTGCAAAATCAGACATAACAGCCAGGCAGGTCTTCATGGCAGCAAGTTCTACTTACCAGGGGAAGTTGTTGCGTCTATTGAGGAACTGGGAGCATCATGTAGGAAATATAGGTGCAACATTTCTCCCTTTCTAAACATGAAAGTTCTGATGTTGTGTCCATAAAGGAACACAACCATACCATCTCTGGTGGGTAAGATCTGATGGAGAGACTAGAGTGTAGTATAAATATCATTAAATTCTTGTCTAGGAATCCCCATATATCATGGTATAATGGATTCTGTGTGGTCACTGGCAAAGAAAATATTTTGACTATGGCAGCTGGTATTCTCTTCTCTCTCTATACCCTTCATTGTGCCAAGGCAGTGACTTGTTGGCATCACTCCTCTCCTGATATCCATTACCCTAAATATATGACCTGCTAGCCCTTCTTTAGTTACACCTGATCCAAAGATGTTGTTTTCTATCTCCTTTGTTCTCTTTCCAATATATTTAACGCTTTCTCACCTTACGTTGTCGATGTTCAAGCAGCCGTACATCTTGATCAAAGCCTCCAGGCTGCCACCGGAGAGATACTACATGATGAAATATGTGCACTTCTGAGACTGATGTGCAGCATAGGGGTGGCATAAGAATGGACAGTCACTGGCCACCAGGAGTGTCTTCATCACTCATGATGGTGTCTGCATTGTCTTGTTTAATGGTGGTCATCTTGACCCCATTGTAGATGTTTCGTTCAGGAATTGATGCCAGAACCACCAGAAAAACAAAATAAGGATCTTAGATGATGTCTACAGATGTGGTAGAGATCCACAAGGAACGTGGGTGGACGCTGTGATCGGGTCAGTCAGCTGGTAGCCAGGACCATGAGGCAGAGCACAGCTGAGCTATCAGAATATTGCTCTGTCTGCTCCATGGATGCTCTATGGAGAGGTGTTATGCTATATGCCCATGTAGCAGATTTGATGCAGAGCGTTTTTGCCTCTCTCTGGCAGAAAAAAACGCATGCAGATTTACATGCGTTTTTTCTGCCAGAGAGAAGCGTTTTTCCATGCGTTTTCGTATGCCTTTTTTCAAGCAGTTTTCCAAGCGATTTTAGCATCACTTGGAAAAGTGCTTGACAAGTTGATCACACTATATAAATCCATGCAACCGGCATGATCGGTGTCCTGAGTGTACAACGGTCATTCACCACATGGTCATGGATTCTTTAAGTCCATAATCTCTTCCACCTAAGAATAACAGAGACATAGCCATTGGCAGAGACAGTGAGAGAAGACAAGGATGATGGTGATTTTGACAATGTGAGAAGAACATGGGATGATCTTACCAGGCCCAGCTTGATGACATGTACAGGGTGGGCCATTTATATGGATACACCTAAATTGATTGTGAATGGTTGGTGATATCAACTTCCTGTTTGTGGCACATTAGTATGTGGGGGGGGGGGGACTTTTCCAGATGGGTGGTGACCATGGTGGCCATTTTGAAGTTGGCCATTTTGGATCCAACTTTATTTTTTTCAATGGGAAGAGGGTCATGTGACACACCAAACTTATTGAGAATTTCATAAGAAAAACAATGGTGTGCTTGGTTTTAACGTAACTTTATTCTTTCATGAGTTTTTTTACAAGTTTATGACCAATTATAAAATTGTGCTGGATTGTCAATGCAACCCTCTTCTCCCACTCTTGACACACTGATAGCGACACCGCAGAAGAAATGCTAGCACAGGCTTCCAGTATCCGTTGTTTCAGATGCTGCACATCTCGTATCTTTAAACCACCACATCCACACTGCATTTAAGTGCAGAAAAAATTGAAGAGATCCATTAGTATAAAAACCAGAATTTTATTAAGTCAATCAATTAAAATATCAGACCAGACTAAAAGACAACATATAATAAAAAATAGAGGAACAGAGTGCCCAGTATGAGGGGAATAGCTCCTGCCCAAAATACAACAATAATATCACATATAGTAGGCTCAAAAGAACTCCATAGAAATAAATGATAATGATCTTGAGATGTCAATATGTGCTATAATTACATCTGCAACCTGACATTTACAACAGCCTAGTTAGAAAGGTCTGTGTGGGGTATAACAATTATTGAGGGGACACAAACCCCTTCATGAAAGAGACTAAACCCCAATACATGGAAAAACAGCTTAGTAAATGTAAAATCAGTATATATAGCATTTATTCTTATATCCAGAAAATTCAGTGTTCTGCCAAATTGAAACGTAAGTTTAATGTTTAGATCATTGTCGTTAAGTTTGCACTTAAATTCTCAACAGTCCCATCCCAGAAGAAGAGGATATCGTCGATATACCTCACCCAATTATGAACATTGTTCATGGCTTCAATTGTATCGCTCTGAAAGATCTTACGTTCCCATGCACCTAAAAAGAGGTTAGCATAGGCGGGGGCACATGAAGCCCCCATCGAAGTTCCTTGTTGCTGAAGGTAAATGTTTTTATTAAAAATAAAAACATTGTGATGGAGTAAAAACTCCAGAAGGATGAGTTTAAAATTGGATAAATTCTCATCCAAATTGCTAGATTCTAAGAACCATGCCACAGCAGCTAGACCATCTTTATGTCTAATTGAGGTGTACAGTGACTCCACATCAGCCGTTACCATAATCATATTCTCGTCGAGATGTAATTGATCAATTCTTTGTAAGGCTGATGTGGTGTCTTTGATGAACGAGGGGAGTCTATGCGCATGCGTATCCTTCTCTCTCCTCCCTGGCTTCCGTGGGTGCTCGTTACTGACAAGCTTGCGTTCCAGCATGCGTGTCACAGAGCGCTTCTGCCGGAAGCCACTTTTACTTGGGAGGAGGAGCGGTCGCATCATGCGCGATCCAAGTCCGGTGATTGGCTTTCCCATCTCCAGCTATAAGCACTTTTGATTGGCCAACACTTTGTTTAAAATGACGTCCTTCCCTCACCCTGACACGCCCCCGGAAGAAGCAAGCGGGCGAAACGCGCGTTGGGGTGATAGGGGGACAGCGTCTTGCCCTGGTCTCTGTACAAATCAGGTATATGATTTTATTTATATCAACCATGATATTCTCCTTACTCTTTTCATATGCTGATTCTACTATGACTGGTTAAACCAAGTTTGCTGCTCTAAATATTTACTATATATACTGATTTTACATTTACTAAGCTGTTTTTTCATGTATTGGGGTTTAGTCTTTTTCTTGAAGGGGTTTGTGTCCCCTCATTAATTGTTATACCCCATACAGACCTTTCTAACTAGGCTGTTGGAAATGCCAGGTTGCAGATGTAATTATAGCACATATTGACATCTCAAGATCATTATCAGTTATTTCTATGGAGTTCTTTTGAGCCTACTATATGTGATATTATTGTTGTATTTTGGGCAGGAGCTATTCCCCTCATACTGGGCACTCTGTTCCTCTTTTTTTTATGGTTGTCTTTTAGTCTGGTCTGATATTTTAATTGATTGACTTAATAAAATTCTGGTTTTTATACTAATGGATCTCTTCAATTTTTTCTGCACTTAAATGCAGTGTGGATGTGGTGGTTTATGGATTTGTTTGAAGAGCCATTCTCTATATAAATTATATCCAATTATTGATGCTACATCTCGTATCTTCACAGCATAGACAATTGCCTTCAGATGACCCCAAAGATAAAAGCATAAGGGGGTCAGATCGGGAGACTTTGGTGGCCATTCAACTGGCCCACGATGACCAATCCACTTTCCAGGAAACTGTTCATGTAGGAATGCTCGGACCTGACACCCATAATGTGGTGGTGCACCATCTTGTTGGAAAAACTCAGGGAATGTGCCATCTTCAGTGCATAAAGAGGGAAACACATCATCATGTAGCAATTTCAGATAACCAGTGGCATTGAGGTTTCCATTGATGAAGAATAGCCCCACTATCTTCGTACCCCATATACCACACCATACCATCAAGATACGAGAGGTGCAGCATCTGAAACAACGGATACGGGAAGCCTGTGCTAGCATTTCTTCTGCGGTGTTGCTATCAGTTTGTCAAGAGTGGGAGAAGAGGGTTGCATTGACAATCCAACACAATAGGCAGCATTTTGAACACATTTTATAAGTGGTCATAAACTTGTAAAAATCTCATGAAAGAATAAAGTTACGTTAAAACCAAGCACACCATTGTTTTTCTTATGAAATTCTCAATGAGTTTGATGTGCCCCATGACCCTCTTCCCATCGAAAAAAATAAAATTGGATCCAAAATGGCCGACTTCAAAATGGCCACCATGGTCACCACCCATCTGGAAAAGTTTTCCCCCTCCCATATACTAATGTGCCACAAACAGGAAGTTGATATCACCAACCATTCCCATTTAATTTAGGTGTATCCATATAAATGGCCCACCCTGTACTTATATCCGGCCAAAGGGTCTATGGCTTCCTTTTTCTCTGGCCATTGTAGTTGATGATTGCCCATAACTAACCTTAATGGTATAAATGGTTGCTCTGCTCCTCCACACCCTCCCAGCTGATGTCGATGAAGAATGGATGCTTTCTGATGTTCCCGTGCACACAGCAATTTCTTGATGGCATGTTTCATGTTAGCATTAAGCCAAGGTGGAAATTCTAATTTTTTGGTGGTGAGATAGCTTCGTAAGCCATTTGGTTGACAAAGCCATTGTAAAATGGGGAGTGTCCTGCTGCAATTCTGGGCACCGCAATCCCCAGGTTCCATCAATCAACTACTGTGCCATATCTATTTCTGCAAAGCCCCTCAGGGTCAATAAAATGGAAGGTACCCATCATTACCGAGATGTTATTGGAGGAGGCAGTGATGCCATCTTGGTCGAGTCCCAGGTCAACGATACGGATTTAGTCACCTCCATCCAACATGATGTTCTCCGGCTTTGTATCTCTAAAATGAAAATCGATAATAGAATTATAAATCTGCTCTGTGATACAGGAGAGGGAGAATATGTCATGGCAAGATTGGGCAGAAAAGCCAGGCAGGACTCCAGAAATGCTGGGTGCAATATTTCCAGCATGTGAAGAGACAGGGAAAAGGGAGAAAGTTCTGCTTATCGGTGGACGATGTTCTGGCAATGGAATAACTGGAGGCCACATACCATCTTATTAAAGGTCCCAACAAATAGAAAAGGATTGTATGGTGGCCTGTAAAGTCCTGCAGGACCTATCACGCCTTCTGCCTGTGTCAGAATTGATAGATCTAATACCCTGCAATGCAAAAGCATGGATCAAACCAGGAAAAGTTGATGTCCCATCCTGAGACTAGGTAAAAAAAAAAAGTGAAATAAAGTTTCTAAAAAGTAAAAGAGAAAGTACGAAAAGAAAGAAAAAATGTTTTGCAAGTAAAAACGCTGTTTTTCTGTAAAATCAAAAGTAAAGAAAAGTCATATTATTTAACCCGTTTGGAGAACACCGTAAAAAAATAAATAAAAAACAAGTAAAAAAAATAGAGCTTTTTTGTCATACTGACACACAAAACAGAATATACAGTGATGAAGAAAATCACATACAAAAAAAAGGTATCAATGAAACGTAATTTTGTCCTACAATAAACCAAGCTCTTATAAAACTCCGTCGTCAAAAAAATAAAAAAGTTACAGCTATCAGAGTATGATGATGGAAAAACAAACTATTAATTGAAAAAAAATATTTTAGTGTCCAAAAGTAGCAAAACATAAAGAAACCTGTATAATTCTGGTATCACTGTGATTGTAATAACCTGAAGAATAATGTTACCTGATCACTTTTACCGCATGGTGAATGGTGTGAAAAAAATAAAAATAAAAGTCATTTATGAATTTCTGGTTTATGTTCACCCAAAGATACAAAAAAAAGCGATAAGGTTCAGAATAAATCCCAGGATCAAGGGCTGATACCAAACTTGTGAAATGAAATTTAAAAAGAATGTATTAAACTATTTATTTATTTATTTATTTTTCTTAGCGAGTTTATATATGTGTGTCAGCTATAACTTATTTAAAAATAAACCTATTTATTTTTTATATTTATATATATTAAGCCACTGATATGTGCATTACTTATACAACTTTCAGAATAAACCAATTTATGGATGTGTTGATCCAGAGGAAGGTGAAAAATTGCTTCCTCACCAAAAATATAGTGATTGGGATGAATTCTGGGATCAAAGGCTCGTACCTAATCAATGAGTAATGTAAGCGTAGATTTAAAAAAAAAATAAAAAAAATAATTGTATTTAAATATATTTAGACTAATTTGTATCAATTATGAAAATTTACACCAAGAATATTGAATTTTTTGTTATTTTGCTATGCTAATAAAGTGTGGACTTACTTAATCTTTTATAATAAATCTATTTATAAGTCCAGAGGAAAGCAAAAAATCCCAATGCGGAATAGGCCAATTTTCTTCATATAAGGGGCAGAATTCTTTCCTGGCCCCAAACATGGGGATGAGGATGAATCCCAAGATCAGAGGCTCGTACCTAACCTATGTGCGTCTTTTTTTATATATATACAGTGCCTACAAGTAGCATTCAACCCCCTGCAGATTTAGCTGGTTTGATAAGATGCAAATAAGTTAGAGCCTTCAAACTGCAAACATGAGTAGGTTTTATGAACAGAAGCATAAATCTTACAAATCAAAAAGTTATGTTGCTCAGTTGAATTTTATTAAATTTTAAACATAAAAGTGTGGGTCAATTATTATACAACCCCTATGTTTAATATTTTGTGGAATAACCCTTGTTTGCAATTACAGCTAATAATCGTCTTTTATAAGACCTGATCAGGCCGGCACAGGTCTGTGGAGTTATCTTGGCCCACTCCTCCATGCAGATCTTCTCCAAGTTATCTAGGTTCTTTGGGTGTATCATGTGGACTTTATTCTTGAGCTCCTTCCACAAGTTTTCAATTGGGTTAAGGTCAGGAGACTGACTAGGCCACTCCAACACCTTGACTTTTTCCCTATTGAACCAGGCCTTGGTTTTCTTGGCTGTGTGCTTTGGGTCGTTGTCTTGTTGGAAGATGAAATTACGACCCATCTTAAGATCCTTGATGGAGGAGCGGAGGTTCTTGGCCAAAATCTCCAGGTAGGCCGTGCTATCCATCTTCCCATGGATGCGGACCAGATGGCCAGGCCCCTTGGCAGAGAAACAGCCCCACAGCATGATGCTGCCACCACCATGCTTGACTGTAGGGATGGTATTCTTGGGGTCGTATGCAGTGCCATCCAGTCTCCAAACGTCACGTGTGTGGTTGGCACCAAAGATCTCGATCTTGGTCTCATCAGACCATAGAACCTTGAACCAGTCTGTCTCAGAGTCCTCCAAGTGATCATGAGCAAACTGTAGACGAGCCTTGACATGACGCTTTGAAAGTAAAGGTACCTTACGGGCTCGTCTGGAACGGAGACCATTGCGGTGGAGTACGTTACTTATGGTATTGACTGAAACCAATGTCCCCACTGCCATGAGATCTTCCCGGAGCTCCTTCCTTGTTGTCCTTGGGTTAGCCTTGACTCTTCGGACAAGCCTGGCCTCGGCACGGGAGGACACTTTCAAAGGCTGTCCTGGCCGTGGAAGGCTAACAGTAGTTCCATAAGCCTTCCACTTACTGATGATGCTCCCAACAGTGGAGACAGGTAGGCCCAACTCCTTGGAAAGGGTTTTGTACCCCTTGCCAGTCTTGTGACCCTCCACGATCTTGTCTCTGATGGCCTTGGAATGCTCCTTTGTCTTTCCCATGTTGACCATGTCTGAGTGCTGTTCACAAGTTTGGTGAGGGTCTTAAATAGTCAGAAAAGGCTGGCAAAAGAGATCTTTAATCCACACATGTGAAGCTCATTATTCTTGGTGCCTGAACTACTTCTTAATACTTTAGGGGTACCAAACAGAATTCTTGTGGTTTGAGGGGTTGAATAATAAATGACACTCTGAATTAACTTTTTACGTTTTAAAAAAAACAAAAAAAACAAAACAAAAACAAAATTTGCTGCAGTGCATTTCCCACTTCCAGGCTGATCTACAGTACAAATGTCACAATGCCAAGTTAATTTCGCATGTGTCAACCAGCTAAATCTGCAGGGGGTTGAATACTACTTGTAGGCACTGTATTTTAATACATTTCATGTTTATTTCTGAAAACAAAACCCTAAGATTGTTTTTATAACTTTTTTGTTAAACTACTTATGTGTGAATCTACTTATTGATTGATAAAACGTAACGTATTTAAGACCGTGTATATCCAGAGGAAGGCGAAAAACCTATCACGGCCAAATGTCCTTATATAAGGGGGAAAAATTCCTTCCTGACCCAAAATATGGCGATCAGATTAAATCCCAAGATCAAAAGCAGAATTCTCCATCTACGTGCAATGTGTGAACGAGTAGGTGACTATACCTATCATGTAGTGTGGGAGTCTATACGTATCATGTAGTGTGGGAGTCTATACGTATCATGTAGTGTGGGTGATGTGAAGGGGTGAAATACTTACCTGGCGTGTGCTGAGCTGAGTTCACGGATAATGGCCTATATTAGACTATTTTTCCTGAACTTTCCAGCTGGACACTAAGGACCGCTCCTTGTGGCACAGAAGATCTTCAGGCTGGATTGATGTCAGGTTCCAACCCAGGATTGGAGGATGCCCAATCAAGGGCCAAGGGTACCAATATGATGGCAATGGTGAAGTCTGAAGACGGTATAGAGAGAAATGATGATCTAGGGCAGCTGAGGTAACATACAGCAGCAGAGTCACGAAGCACAGATCAGGAGGCATGAGATTCTGGCTAGTAGGCACGGGCTCATCCTCTGAGTTCTTCGTGTACAGCGGTCACTCACTAAATGGCCGTGGATCCTTTCACAGCCCATATTCTCATCCACCTGAGAAAAACAGACACATAGTATAGTAATTGGCGGAGGAAGTCAGATAAGACAAGGATGATGATGATTTTGACAATGTGAGAAAAATGTAGGATGTTCATGACATATCCATTACCCTGAATATATGACCTGCTAGCCCTTCCCTTAGTTACACCCCATCCAAAGATGTCATTTTCTATTTTGTTCTCTTTCTGATATATTCCCCTTTTTCTCGCTTTACGTTATCGATGTTCAAGCAGTTGCACATCTGTATGATTTTTGAACACTCTTATATGTGATACGTCTGACAGAGAACCACGGATTTAAATAGCAGACCTGTAATTTACTAATATTATTCTACACAGACACCTAGTGTGAATAGCTTGACCAGCACACTGCAACAGAATGGAAAAGGAGGCCAATATTTTCCACGTTCAGTTCAAATTTCTGGATTTTTATCGCTGAAATATAGAACAGATCTGGCTGTATTCTGCAGTGAGAACAAGCAAATGGAGCAGAAAAATGGTGTACTCTGGATTGCTTTTTAAGCAAATAACCAGGATTAAGATTAAAAAAAAAAGTTGCCCTGGCCCCTGATATCTGGGGCTATGTCTACAAATATCTGTAATTATTACAGCAGCAGACAGGACGTTCAATGGACCCTCTTGTGCAGTAGTCTGCCACATACACTGCCTGCCTGCCTTGCACTGATTATAAGCAGCTGTATTACTCCTCAGAAGTCCTGTTAGTTCAGATGGATATATATATATATATATGTTGTGGAATACCTATACTAACAGGACGTTCAATGGATCCTCTTGTGCTGTATCATGCACTGCAGTATGCCACATACACTGCCTGCCTGCCTAACTCCTGCTATCACCACTGAATATATGCAGCTTGATTAGTCCTCAGAAGGACTGTTAGTTCAGATGGATATAGATATATGTTGTGGAATACCCATACTAATTATAATCAAGCAAATCTCTCCCTGATGCAGCAGCATCTCTCCCTACTCTGCCTGGTTATGGGGTAGACTGTGACGAGCATGGCGGCGCCCAGTCTTATATAGACCTGATGATGCTGAGCGGCCAGCAGATCACTGTACTGCACACAACCAATATGGCTCCGGCATTACAGTGCATGGCAGGCAAGCCCAGCATGTTCATTGGCTCTGTAAAGATCGCCAAACATGCAGGGAGGGGAACCGAGCTCCTGCCCGAGCAACCAGGACATACTCGCCGAGCTCGTTGAGCACCGTGATGCTCGGGCGAGCATGTTCGCTCATCACTAGAAATTACTGATTTAATTAGGTTATCTTATTTTTAGCATTATTTGCACAGTGTGGTTATTGTCAGTTGTTATTCTTCCACCCTAAGAATAACGGAGACATTGTAATTGGCAGAGACAGTGAGAAAAGACAAGGACGATGGTGATTTTGACAATGTGAGAAGGATATGGGATAATCTTACCGGGTCCAGCTTGATGACATGTACTTACTGTATATCCGGCCAAAGGGTCTATGGCTTCCTTTTTCTCTGGCCATTGTAGCTGATGATTGTCCATAACAAACCTGAATGGTATAAATGGTTGCTTTCCTCTCTTATCCTCCACATCCTCCCAGCTGATGGTGGTGAAGAATGGATGCTCTCTGATGTTCCCAAGCACACTTAGGCGTTTCAGAGGATCTTTGAGCAGCAATTTCTTGAGGGGATGTTTCATGTTGGCATCAAGCCAAGGTGGAAATTCTGACTTTTTGGTGGTGAGATAGATTTGTAAGTCAATTTCTTGACAAAGCCATTATAAAATGGGGAGTGTCATGCTGCCATTCTGAACACCACAATTCCCAGGCTCCACCAATCAAGTGCTGCGTCATGTCCTTGCCCGCAAAGCACATTAGGGACCATGTAATAGAAACTGCTTGTCACTCCATAGACGTTACTGGAAGTAGTGGTGACATCTTGGGAGAGCCCCAGGTCAATGATCAGATGTAGGAATCTATATCCAACATGATGTTCTCCAGCTTTATATCTCTGCAATGAAAAAAGACAACAGAATGAGAAATCTGCCCCGTGTTACAGGAGATGGGGTGAATGGGCCACTACAAAATCAGACATAACAGCCAGGCAGGTCTTCATGGCAGCAAGTTCTACTTACCAGGAGAAGATGTTGCGTCTATTGAGGAACTGGGAGCAGCATATACGAAATATAAGTGCAATATTTCCTCCTTTCTAAACATGAAAGTTCTGATGTTGTGTCCATAAAGGAACACAGCCATACCATCTCTGGTGGGTAGGATCTGATGGAGAGACCAGAGTGTAGTATAAATATCATTAAATCCTTGTGTGGCAATCCCCATATATCATAGTATAATGGATTCTGTGTGGTCACTGGCAAAGAAAATATTTTGACTATGGCAGCTGATATTTTCTTCTCTCTCTATACCCTTCATTGTGCCAAGGCAGTGACTTGTTGGCATCACTCCTCTCCTGATATCCATTACCCTGAATATATGACCTGCTAGCCCTTCTTTAGTTACACCTCATCCAAAGATGTTGTTTTCTATCTCCTTTGTTCTCTTTCCAATATATTTCACGCTTTCTCACTTTATGTTGCCGATGTTCAAGTAGCCGCACATCTTGATCAAAGCCTCCAGGCTGCCACCGGAGAGATACTACATGACGAAATATGTGCATTCCTGAGACTGATGTGCAGCATAGAGGTGGCATAAGAATGGACAGTCACTGGCCACCAGGAGTATCTTCATCATTCATGATGGTGTTTGCATAGTCTTGTTTAATGGTGGTCATCTTGACCCCACTGTAGATGTTTCGCCCAGGAATTAATGCCAGAACCACCTGAAAACAAAATAAGGATGCTTAGACGATGTCTACAGATGTGGTAGAGTTCCACAAGGAACGTGGGTGGACACTGTGATCGGTCAGTCAGCTGGTAGCCAGGACCATGAGGCAGAGCACAGCTGAGCTATCAGAATATTGCTCTGTCTGCTCCATGGATGCTCTATGGAGAGGTGTTAAAAGGATATTCCACTATTACCATGCGTGAATAAATTGAATAAGCAATAGTTGGCGTTTTGAGTTTGTTATGATAACTGTTGTCCTCAGGATTTTTTGGCTTGTAAAGACATGTACATGGCATGTGGACGCCTAAATTAATATATTTTAATTTATGCTTTTATTATATCTAAAAAATGTTTTTGCTTAAAAAAATTAAGATTTGTTTTTTAAATAACTTTTTTGAGGTGCAATATATGTGTGAATCTAGTTATTAATCTATTATACTGGATCTATAGCAAAACAGAAGAACATCCAAAAAACAGGTCCAAAGATAAACCAGAAAAAATTAGTATAAAAAAACTTTATTTTGAAGTTGAAGGGTTAGGTGGCACTACATGCACCAGCATGACCGTACCAAAATGCCAGACATTAAATACAATAAGCCATTGGTGAGAACAATAAATACAAAAATTCATCTATTGAATCCAGCAGCAAAATTTAAATAAAAAATATATAAATTAATGAAACACACAAATGTAGCAGGGAAAACCATCTAAAGCATGGGTAATGGATGATTAGAGCCTGTATAATTCATATGTAGACCATGGCACAAAATAGCAAATCTCACCACAGAAGTGTGCAACTAAGACATGTCATCATATGTATATATAATGCTATAATTTAGTTAAGTTTAATGAAGTATACATGTGCACCTCATGTATGAGTTTAGGTGATAGTGCCTAGAAAGTAATGCCCACATCAAATCATGGTCTCTAGCCCACGCAGAAAAGGTTAATATTAGTTACCTGCATTGCTGGCCCAAATGAATGAGAGGCACCATGTGGTACAGCCCCGACGCGCGTTTCGGACATTAGTCCTTCGTCAGGGAGTAGTAACTATACAGGTTGATGTGATTAAAAAGGCTGAAGTGGCCAATCGGATTTATCGACCCGCCCACAAAATATTGATATCCTTCCACAACAGAGGAACGGGCAGCGGCAGAATGCATAATCAATGGGGACAGGTGGAGAGATCCTGTGGCGCACGCGCCGTCCGGAGGAACCGGAAATCACGGGCGCAGCGTCATGCATCAGCTGACATCGAGAACCAGATGACCCGGGTCAGCTGATGCATAGAGATATGAAACCAGGGAGTCGCCGGAACACACTTCACCGGTAGCCATGGATACCGTAAACAACCCGACATCTTTGTGACTGGTGGATCACTGCTCCTAGCCTAGAACGGAGAACTGAAGAGGACAATGGAGCTTGAGCGAGGAAAGAGATGAAAACCCAAGCACAGAAATGAAGAAAAAGTAACAAGGAGGAGAGGATAGAAAATAAGAGTAAAATATGTGTTGCATAGATCAAATACACCATGTGCAAAACAAACTTGATAAAAGTGATAACATTATGTATATATATATATATATATATATATATATATATATATATAGATACAAAATATATGTAGTCCTTATATAGGTGTAAATATGTGAATGAAGAGAAAAATGGTGCAAATGTACGAAGTGCAAGGTGCAAAAACATTAGTATAGATATTAATAACAATATATAACAATGATTCGAAGTATGACATAAAAACATACAATATAAATAGCAATATCCATAATGACATCAAAGATAAAATTTAACATACATATTCATTAATATAGATAACAAGAGACATTAACAATTCATCATGTCATAGTATAACAATAAATAGTGGTATATATTAATGGTTCATAATAGACAATATAATAATGAATAACAACCACATAAGCATACTTATTCATATAGATAAATAATGATACATATTAATAATTCATTATATGAAAACAATAAATGACGATATATATTAATAATTGATTATATCATATGAAAACAATAATTGATAAAGAAAAAAATAATAATAAAAATAGTAATTCATAATAACACAAGGATCAATACCATAAATAACAGTATATATTAATGACTTATAAAATCATATAAAAATAATCAATAATGTATACCTTCATAAATGATATCAAGGGTAAAAGTATAACACCCACATCAGTATACGAATATATGTATGTGTAATATGTATATAGGTTAGATGTCAACAAGTCAGAAATAAATACATCATAAAAAACTTTTGTGCATGTGAGACACTATGGCAAAATAAATCAGGTATTAGGTGTGAGTAAACAACAATAGACCAGTGAAGGTGAGAGGGACAGTGTAAAAGTGTGAAAACGGAAGGGAAGAAGGGAAGGAAGGAGAAGAGGAGGGTAGGGAAGAGGAGGGTAAATAAGGGAGGGGGAGAAGGGAGCATGTCCTCCATGTCTGGTAGATGGTGGTATAACAAGACGATGACACTCCGGGTTGGGTATATTCATGGGAGGGCCACACTAGAAATTGCTGAAAAAATAAAAAGGAAGTTAAAAACAAATAAAAACAAATAAAACCACTAAATGCCTAAGATGACCATATTGACTCACAGGAACGGGACATAGCTAATATTTTCATTGAGTCCAAAAGGACATACAGTCTTCAATGTTCAGATCCATCTTGTCTCTAATTGGGCAAGAGATTTACTGATTTTACACCCCCTAATATTTGGTGGAATACAATCGAACCCAAGTACTCTCAATAGAGAGGCATCACACCTATGTACCAGTTTAAAATGCCTGGGCAATGTTTTCAAGAGAAATGGATCCTGGATTTCCTTTGCAGCCAAGATACCCAAAACGTGTTCCCGAATCCGGACTTTCAATTGTCGGGTTGTTAGCCCCACGTAAATCAGAGAGCAGGGACAAGTGGCATAATAGACTACTGCCGTTGTGGTACATGTAATGTGATGTTGAATATTATATACCAGTTGTCCATCCGAACTCTGAAATGTGTAAGCCCTGTCCACTTTAGGACAGGCCACACATTTACCGCACGGTCTACAACCTTTAGATAGAGTCGATTTAGAAAGGAATGATGTTAATTCATTAGTATAGTGACTTCTCACTAACTCATCACGTAAATTACGTGACCAGCGGAACGTGATATTTGGTTTTGGACTGAAATAATTTGAAAGTATCGGATCAGATTGGAGAATGGGCCAAGACTTCCCCAAGAAATGGCCTGTCAAATTAGTTTGGCCATGATGTTGTGTGATAAATCTCACAGCTTTTTCCGCTGTCACTGTCTTTTTTGCATATAGTGCCGTATGTCTGGGGGTATGCTTTGCTCTATTGAAGGCCCTTTTTACAGATCTCCGGCTGTATCCTCTTTCTAGAAACCTCATCTTTAAGGCTTCAGCTTGCTGAAAGAAATCCGCATCATCAGAGCAAATTCTCCGCAAACTGAGAAATTGACCGATAGGTATAGATCTAACCATTGCGGGAGGGTGTGCTGAAGAGGCCAAAAGCAATGAATTGACCGCTGTATCCTTCCGAAAGAGAGAAGTTTGTAAACAATTATGGGCATCTCTATAAATCCTTACATCCAAAAAATTGATACAGTTCACATCATACTGGTATGTGAGATGAATATTAGATTGATTCCTGTTTAAATTATCAATAAATAGGTGTAAATCATCGATAGATCCCTGCCAAATCAAAAAAATATCATCAATGTACCGCGTCCAAAAGAGGATGCGGTCCATTGAAGAACAGGAATCAGATAAGAAGAGGTCCCTCTCCCACAGCCCCAAAACTTATTTAGTTAGCATAGGCCGGCGCAAATGAGGCACCCATGGCTGTGCCCTGGAGCTGCAGGTAGAAGGATCCCTTAAATAAAAAGGAATTATGTGATAATGCGAACCGTAGCAATTGAACGATGAAATTGCTCCTACTCGCTGTTATGGATGAAGATTGTTGGAAAAATTGCGTTGCCCGTACTCCATCGTCATGCCGAATGTTTGTATATAGGGACTTCACATCGCATGTGACTAATAGCGTGTCTGCGTCGATGTGGAGCCCTTCAATTTTTTTCAGGAATTCCGATGTATCTTTCGTGAAGGATGGCAGCAGTTCACAAAAGGTTGTAATTCCGAATCAATAAATCGATTGACATTCTCCATGTAATTACCTCTCCCCGAGATAATCGGTCTCCCTGGTGGCACTTGCTTATTTTTATGTATCTTAGGTAAAAGATAAAGGGTGGGAATGGACGGTTCACTGACCTGTAATGCTAAGTATAGTTCTTTAGGAATTACCCCATTATGTCTTGGTGTTTGTAAAATGGAGCTCAACTCAGTCTGAAAATTCCTTAAACGATTAAAGGTCTTTTTTATAACAATTTATATCCTTTAATTGACGAAATGCCTCTGTTTCATACATTTGCTTAGGCCAGATCACCACATTCCCACCCTTATCCGCTGGCTTAAATACCATGTCTGGTAGATTCCGTAGTCGTTGGAGACTATGTCTTTCCTCTCTTGTAAGGTTATCCAGTGATGGATACCTGGGGATTTTCTCAAAATCCCTACTCACCATTTTGACAAAAATGTCAATGGTTGGGCAAGTGGATAAGGGTGGAAATTTTTGGGATCGTACTTTAATAGAAGGAGGTATCTTACCCCCTATTGGATTGAGATGTTCCTCCGCTATTTCTTCCAGGTCGGCTAGCGCCTCCTGTTCTGTCTCTGTAGGAAATAAGTGGAGAGTGGTCTCATCATGGAAGTATCGTTTAAAGAGTAATTTCCTTGCAAATAAATGGAGGTCTTTAATTGCCGTAAATCTATCAAACTTGGCTGTAGGGCAAAACATCAAGCCTCTATTCAAAAGGGAGATCTCCATTTGAGAAAAAGAATGTAAGCTAAGATTAATTACCTTCAAGTTATTTCTGTTTTACGGCGAATATCCATAGTTCCGAGCTATTAGGGAGAAAACGTAGCTCCCGCTTACGCTTTGGAGTAGATATTCCAGCTACGGAGAGGGAAAAGGAGGCGTCCGAAGCTTCACTGGTCAGTGGATTTGATGAAATGGATGGAGTACGATCCCTATTCACACCTGGTTGTGTGTGTTTTTTCCACCTATATAATCTGCCCATGGCAAAATCCTTTTGATCTCTATTCAGTTTTTTAGTTTGATTTGCCTGGATATCCTTTACCTAGAGATCCATCGACTTATTCATCTGCGTATCAATAAATTGGATTTGATCCACAGATAGATCCACTTTCGCTTTCCCGTATGTCATTTCAAGGGTCTTATCAATCTCACCAATAGATTTAAGGTTGAGTTGAATCAAAAGCTCCATGAACTTCCCAATCTCTCATGAACTCATTATCTTCAACAGCAAAGGAGGGTATGACCCGTACTCTAAGGCCCCTAGGAATTGTTTCAAAATATAGTTCTCTAGGAAGGCCTTATTCCACCATAGGCGTGTCCTTTTGAAAAGTAGATTTCTAATCGTATTTGTAACTATCTCAACCTGTGAGCCAATAGGGTTCAATGCCGCAGTGCTACTGTTACCGAACACCTCATTGATTTGTCCTTGCCAGGAAAGTTCCCTGGCTTTAAGATCCATATCCATGGTAGATGAAACCTGTGCAAAACACAGCAAAATAGTAATATACAAACACCACTGAATATACCAGCACATATCAATCACTGTATTTAGACCCACAGTCTGCCGGGTCTACAGATAATGTTGTGCTGATGATACGGACCTATATAGAATGGTAGACCATTCGGAAAATTGTATAGCAAAACAGAAGAACATCCGAAAAACAGGTCAAAAGATAAACCAGAAAAAATTTGTATAAAAAAACCTTTATTTTGAAGTTGAAGGGTTAGGTGGCACTACATGCACCAGCATGACCGTACCAAAATGGCAGCATTAAATACAATAAGCCATTGGTGATAACAATAAATACAAAAATTCATCTATTGAATCCAGCAGCAAAATTTAAATAAAAAATATATAAATTAATGAAACACACAAATGTAGCAGGGAAAACAATCTAAAGCATGGGTGATGGCTGATTAGAGCCTGTATAATTCATATGTAGACCATGGCACAAAATAGCAAATCTCACCACAGAAGTGTGCAACTCAGACGTGTCATCATATGTATATATAATGTTATAATTTAGTTAAGTTTAATGAAGTATACATGTGCACCTCATGTATGAGTTTAGGTGATAGTGCCTAGAAAGTAATGCCCACATCAAATCATGGTCTCTAGCCCACGCAGAAAAGGTTAATATTAGTTACCTGCATTGCTGGCCCAAATGAATGAGAGGCACCATGTGGTACAGCCCCGACGCGCGTTTCGGACATTAGTCTTTCGTCAGGGGGTAGTAACTATACAGGTTTATGTGATTAAAAAGGCTGAAGTGGCCAATTGGATTTATCGGCCCGCCCACAAAATATTGATATCCTTCCACAACAGAGGAATGGGCAGTGGCAGAATGCATAATCAATGGGGATGTAACGGGTCTGGGAGGCGGAACCTCTGAGCTACTATACAAGGGGGCGGTCCTTGTAAGGGAGCGGGTGGCGACCAGGCAGGCAGTCACAGCAGGTGACCGGGACAGTCTCTGGAAGAACGGGCAGGAGGTCACGGCAAGTGACCGGGGCAGTCTCTGGATGAACGGGCAGATGGTCACGGCAAGTGACTGGGGCAGTCTCTGGATGAACGGGCAGATGGTCACGGCAAGTGACCGGGGCAGTCTCTGGGTAAAGGGTTGGTACGACCTGTGGCGGCTGATGGTAGACGTGAGCTCCCAGGTGAGCAGGCGAGAGTCTCTGGATAAACGGGTGGTCACAGCATGTGACGGCGGAGCCTCCAGGAAGACCAACAGACAGGCGGCAGATGAGCGCTCCCAGGTGAGCGGGCAGAAGTCTCTGGACAGGCGGGTGGTCACAGCACGTGACGGCAGAGCCTCCAGGTAGGCTAGCAGACAGGCAGCAGATGAGCGCTCCCAGGTGAGCGGGCAGGAGTCACTGGACAGGCAGGTGGTCACAGCACGTGACGGCGGAGCCTCCAGGTAGGCTAGCAGGCAGGTAGCAGATGTGCGCTCCCAGGTGAGCGGGCAAGCTGGTCCATAGACAGACTGACAGGAGTTGGAAGGCAGACCGTCGGACCTCAGGCTAGCAGGCAGGTAGCTGATGTGCGCTACCAGGTGAGCGGGCAAGCTGGTCCTTAGACAGACTGACAGGAGTTGTAAGGCAGACCGTCGGACCTCAGGCTAGCAGGCAGGTAGCAAAATATCAGGCAGGAATAAGACAGCAAGCTGGCAGGAATCTGGCAGGTATCTGGCAGGTAACTGGCAACGGGACCTGAGGGCTGAAGCAGAGTAGTGAACAGTGCAACAACATTGCTCGGGCACCTCCATTTTGGAGGAGGTGCCTTATATATGGTGAAGTCCTCTGGCCATTGGCCGGGGACTCCTTAGGACGGCGCGCGCGGCCCCTTTAAGAGGGAGGGAGCGCGCGCGCGCGCGCCCTAAGCACTGTGGCCGGGAAGGAGCGCACGCTGCCAGCAGAGCGGGAGGAGGACGCCGGGCACGGAGCAGAGAGGTGAGGGGAACAGCGTCCCTGCCTAGCAGAGGGCAGGGACGCCAGCGCTACAGGGGACAGGTGGAGTGATCATGTGGCGCACGCGCCGTCCGGAGGAACCGGAAATCTTCGTCATGCATCAGCTGAGATCGGGAACCAGATGACCCTGGTCAGCTGATGCATAGAGATACGAAGCCAGCGAGTCACCGGAACACAGACCGCGCGTGCGCAGACACTCCACCGGTAGCCATGGATACCGTAAACAACCCGACATCTTTGTGACTGGTGGATCACTGCTCCTAGAACGGAGAACTGAAGAGAACAATGGAGCTTGGGTGAGGAAAGAGATGAAAACCCAAGCACAGAAATGAAGAAAAAGTAAGAAGGAGGAGAGGAGAGAAAATGAGAGTAAAATATGTGATGCATAGATCAAATACACCATGTGCAAAACAAACTTGATAAAAGTGATAAAATTATGTATATATATATAGATACAAAATATATGTAGTTCTTATATAGGTGTAAATATGTGAATGAAGTGAAAAATGGTTCTAGGAGCAGTGATCCACCAGTCACAAAGATGTCGGGTTGTTTACGGTATCCATGGCTACCGGTGGAGTGTCTGCGCACGCGCGATCTGTGTTCCGGCGACTCGCTGGCTTCGTATCTCTATGCATCAGCTGACCCGGGTCATCTGGTTCCCGATCTCAGCTGATGCATGACGAAGATTTCCGGTTCCTCCGGACGGCGCGTGCGCCACATGATCACTCCACCTGTCCCCATTGATTATGCATTCTGCCGCTGCCCGTTCCTCTGTTGTGGAAGGATATCAATATTTTGTGGGCGGGCCGATAAATCCGATTGGCCACTTCAGCCTTTTTAATCACATCAACCTGTATGGTTACTACCCCCTGACGAAGGACTAATGTCCGAAACGCGCGTCGGGGCTGTACCACATGGTGCCTCTCATTCATTTGGACCAGCAATGCAGGTAACTAATATTAACCTTTTCTGCGTGGGCTAGAGACCATGATTTGATGTGGGCATTACTTTCTAGGCACTATCACCTAAACTCATACATGAGGTGCACATGTATACTTCATTAAACTTTACTAAATTATAACATTATATATACATATGATGACATGTCTGAGTTGCACACTTCTGTGGTGAGATTTGCTATTTTGTGCCATGGTCTACATATGAATTATACAGGCTCTAATCAGCCATCACCCATGCTTTAGATGGTTTTCCCTGCTACATTTGTGTGTTTCATTAATTTATATATTTTTTATTTAAATTTTGCTGCTGGATTCAATAGATGAATTTTTGTATTTATTGTTATCACCAATGGCTTATTGTATTTAATGTCTGGCATTTTGGTACGGTCATGCTGGTGCATGTACTGCCACCTAACCCTTCAACTTCAAAATAAAGGTTTTTTAAACTAATTTTTTCTGGTTTATCTTTTGACCTGTTTTTTGGATGTTCTTCTGTTTTGTTATACAGTTTTCCGAATGGTCTACCATTCTATATACAGTACAGACCAAAAGTTTGGACACACCTTCTCATTTAAAGATTTTTCTGTATTTTCATGACTTTGAAAATTGTACATTCACACTGAAGGCATCAAAACTATGAATTAACACATGTGGAATTATATACTTAACAAAAAAGTGTGAAACAACTGAAAATATGTCTTATATTCTAGGTTCTTCAAAGTAGCCACCTTTTGCTTTGATGACTGCTTTGCACACTCTTGGCATTCTCTTGATGAGCTTAAAGAGGTAGTCACCACAAATGGTTTTCACTTCACAGGTGTGCCCTGTCAGGTTTAATAAGTGGGATTTCTTGCCTTATAAATGGGGTTGGGACCATCAGTTGTGTTGTGCAGAAGTCTGGTGGATACACAGCTGATAGTCCTACTGAATAGACTGTTAGAATTTGTATTATGGCAAGAAAAAAGCAGCTAAGTAAAGAAAAACGAGTGGCCATCATTACTTGAAGAAATGAAGGTCAGTCAGTCCGAAACAGTGGGCAAACTTTGAAAGTGTCCACAAGTGCAGTTGCAAAAACCATCAAGTTCTGCAAAGAAATTGGCTCACATGAGGATCGCCCCAGGAAAGGAAGACCAAGAGTCACCTCTGCTTCTGAGGATAAGTTTATCCGAGTCACCAGCCTCAGAAATCGCAGGTTAACAGCAGCTCAGATTAGAGACTAGGTCAATGCCACACAGAGTTCTAGCAGCAGACACATCTCTACAACAACTGTTAAGAGGAGACTTTGTGCAGCAGGCCTTCATGGTAAAATGGCTGCTATGAAACCACTGCTAAGGACAGTCAACAAGCAGAAGAGACTTGTTTGGGCTAAAGAACACAAGGAATGGACATTAGACCAGTGGAAATCTGTGCTTTGGTCTGATGAGTCCAAATTTGAGATCTTTGGTTTCAACCACCGTGTCTTTGTGCGATGCAGAAAAGGTGAACGGATGGACTCTACATGCCTGGATCCCACCGTGAAGCATGGAGGAGGAGGTGTGATGGTGTGGGGGTGCTTTGCTGGTGACACTGTTGGAGATTTATTCAAAATTGAAGGCATACTGAACCAGCATGGCTACCACAGCATCTTGCAGCGACATGCTATTCCATCAGGTTTGCGTTTAGTTGGACCATCATTTATTTTTCAACAGGACAATGACCTCAAACACACCTCCAGGCTGTGTAAGGGCTATTTGACCAAGAGGGAGAGTGATGGGGTGCTACGCCAGATGACCTGGCCTCCACAGTCACCAGACCTGAACCCAATCGAGATGGTTTGGGGTGAGCTGGACTGCAGAGTGAAGGCAAAAGGGCCAACAAGTGCTAAGCATCTCTGGGAACTCCTTCAAGATTGTTGGAAGACCATTTCCAGTGACTACCTCTTGAAGCTCATCAAGAGAATGCCAAGAGTGTGCAAAGCTGTCACCAAAGCAAAAGGTGGCTACTTTGAAGTACCTAGAATATAAGACATATTTTCAGTTGTTTCACACTTTTTTGTTAAGTAAATAATTCCACATGTGTTAATTCATAGTTTTGATGCCTTCAGTGTGAATGTACAATTTTCATAGTCATGAAAATACAGAAAAATCTTTAAATGAGAAGGGGTGTCCAAACTTTTGGTCTGTACTGTAGGTCCGTATCATCAGCACAACATTATCTGTAGACCTGGCAGACTGTGGGTCTAAATACAGTGATTGATATGTGCTGGTATATTCAGTGGTGTTTGTATATTACTATTTTGCTGTGTTTTGCACAGGTTTCGTCTACCATGGATATGGATCTTAAAGCCAGGGAACTTTCCTGGCAAGGACAAATCAATGAGGTGTTCGGTAACAGTAGCACTGCGGCATTGAACCCTATTGGCTCACAGGTTGAGACAGTTACAAATACGATTAGAAATCTACTTTTCAAAAGGACACGCCTATGGTGGAATAAGGCCTTCCTAGAGAACTATATTTTGAAACAATTAATTCCTAGGGGCCTTAGAGTACGGGTCATACCCTCCTTTGCTGTTGAAGATAATGAGTTCATGAGAGATTGGGAACAGGTGTGTAATGATACATCGAGGAAGTTCATAGAGCTTTTGATTTAACTCAACCTTAAATCTATTGGTGAGATTGATAAGACCCTTGAAATGACATACGGGAAAGCGAAAGTGGATCTATCTGTGGATCAAATCCAATTTATTGATACGCAGATGAATAAGTCGATGGATCTCTGGGTAAAGGATATCCAGGCAAATCAAACTAAAAAACTGAATAGAGATCAATAGGAATTTGCCATGGGCAGATTATATAGGTGGAAAAAACACACACAACCAGGTGTGAATAGGGATCGTACTCCATCCATTTAATCAAATCCACCGACCAGTGAAGCTTCGGACGCCTCCTCTTCCCTCTCTGTAGCTGAGATATCTACTCCAAAGCGTAAGCGGGAGCTACGTTTTCTCCCTAATAAGCGGAACTATGGATATTCGCCGGAAAACAGAAATAACTTGAAGGTAATTAATCTTAGCTTACATTCTTTTTCTCAAATGGAGATCTCCCTTTTGAATAGAGGCTTGATGTTTTGCCCTACAGCCAAGTTTGATAGATTTACGGCAATTAAAGACCTCCATTTATTTGCAAGGAAATTGCTCTTTAAACGATACTTCCATGATGAGACCACTCTCCACTTATTTCCTACAGAGATGGAACAGGAGGCGCCAGCCGACCTGGAAGAGCTAGCGGAGGAACATCGCAATCCAATAGGGGGTAAGATACCTCCTTCTATTAAAGTACGATCCCAAAAATTTCCACCCTTATCCACTTGCCCAACCATTGACATTTTTGTCAAAATGGTGAGTTGGGATTTTGAGAAAATCCCCAGGTATCCATCACTGGATAACCTTACAAGAGAGGAAAGACATAGTCTCCAAAGAACTACGGAATCTACCAGACGTGGTATTTAAGCCAACGGATAAGGGTGGGAATGTGGTGATCTGGCTTAAGCAAATGTATGAAACAGAGGCATTTTGTCAATTAAAGGATATAAATTGTTATAAAAAAAATGACCTTTAATCCTTTAAGGAATTTTCAGACTGAGTTGTGCTCCATTTTACAAACAGCAAGAGATAATGGGGTAATTCCTAAAGAACTATACTTAGCATTGCAGGTCAGTGAACCGTCCATTCCCACCCTTTATCTTTTACCTAAGATACATAAAAATAAGCAAGTGCCACCAGGGAGACCGATTATCTCGGGGAGAGGTAATTACATGGAGAATGTCAATCGATTTATTGATTCGGAATTACAACCTTTTGTTGAACTGCTGCCATCCTTCACGAAAGATACATCGGAATTCCTGAAAAAAATTGGTGGGCTCCACATCGACGCAGACACGCTATTAGTCACATGCGATGTGGAGTCCCTATATACAAACATTCGGCATGACGATGGAGTACGGGCAACGCAATTTTTCCTACAATCTTCATCCATAACATTGAGTAGGAGCAATTTCATCGTTCAATTGCTACGGTTCGCATTATCACATAATTTCTTTTTATTTAAGGGATCCTTCTACCTGCAGCTCCAGGGCACAGCCATGGGTGCATCATTTGCGCCGGCCTATGCTAACCTATTTCTGGGGCTGTGGGAGAGGGACCTCTTCTTATCTGATTCCTGTTCTTCAATGGACCGCGTCCTCTTTTGGACGTGGTACATTGATGATATTTTTTTGATTTGGCAGGGGTCTATCTATGATTTACACCTATTTATTGATAATTTAAACAGGAATCAATCTAATATTCATCTCACATACCAGTATGATGTGAACTGTATCAATTTTTTGGATGTAAGGATTTATAGAGATGCCCATAATTGTTTACAAACTTCTCTCTTTCGGAAGGATACAGCGGTCAATTCATTGCTTTTGGCCTCTTCAGCACACCCTCCCGTAATGGTTAGATCTATACCTATCGGTCAATTTCTCAGTTTGCGGAGAATTTGCTCTGATGATGCGGATTTCTTTCAGCAAGCTGAAGCCTTAAAGATGAGGTTTCTAGAAAGAGGATACAGCCGGAGATCTGTAAAAAGGGCCTTCAATAGAGCAAAGCATACCCCCAGACATACGGCACTATATGCAAAAAAGACAGTGACAGCGGAAAAAACTGTGAGATTTATCACACAACATCATGGCCAAACTTATTTGATGCGCCATTTCTTGGGGAAGTCTTGGCCCATTCTCCAATCTGATCCGATACTTTCAAATTATTTGAGTCCAAAACCAATTATCACGTTCCGCCGGTCACGTAATTTACGTGATGAGTTAGTGAGAAGTCACTATACTAATGAATTAACATCATTCCTTTCTAAATCGACTCTATCTAAAGGTTGTAGACCATGCAGTAAATGTGTAGCCTGTCCTAATGTGGACAGGGCTTACACATTTCAGAGTTCGGATGGACAACGGGTATATAATATCGAACATCACATTACATGTACCACAACGGCAGTAGTCTATTATGCCACTTGTCCATGCTCTCTGATTTACGTGGGGCTAAGAACCTGACAGTTGAAAGTCCGGATTCGGGAACACGTCTTGGATATCTTCGCTGCAAAGGAAATCCAGGATCCATCTCTCTTGAAAACATTGCCAAGGTATTTTAAACTGGTACATGGGTGTGATGCCACTCTATTGAGAGTACAGTTATATGAAAAAGTTTGGGCACCCCTATTAATCTTAAGCTTAATGTTTTATAAAAATTGGTGTTTTCGCAACAGCTATTTCAGTTTGATATATGTAATAACTGTTGGACACAGTAATGTTTCTGCCTTGAAATGAGGTTTATTGTACTAAAAGAAAATGTGCAATCTGCATTCAAACAAAATTTGACAGGTGCATAAGTATGGGCACCTCACTAGAAAAGTGACATTAATATTTAGCAGATCCTCCTTTTGCAAAAATAACAGCCTCTAGTCGCTTCCTGTAGCTTTTAATGATTTCCTGGATCCTGGATGAAGGTATTTTTGACCATTCCTCTTTACAAAACAATTCCAGTTCAGTTAAGTTTGATGGTCGCCGAGCATGGACAGCCCTCTTCAAATTATCCCACAGATGTTCAATGATATTCAGGTCTGGGGACTGGGATGGCCATTCCAGAACATTGTAATTGTTCCTTTGCATGAATGCCTGAGTAGATTTGGAGCGGTGTTTTGGATCATTGTCTTGCTGAAAGATCCATCCCCTGAGTAACTTCAACTTTGTCACTGATTCTTGAACATTATTGTCAAGAATCTGCTGATACTGAGTGGAATCCATGCGTCCCTCAACTTTAACAAGATTCCCGGTGCCGGCATTGGCCACACAGCCCCAAAGCATGATGGAACCTCCACCAAATTTTACTGTGGGTAGCAAGTGTTTTTCTTGGAATGCTGTGTTTTTTTGCCGCCATGCATAACGCCTTTTTGTATGACCAAACAACTCAATCTTGGTTTCATCAGTCCACAGGACCTTCATCCAAAAAGAAATTGGCTTCTCCAAATGTGCTTTTGCATACCTCAGCCGACTCTGTTTGTGGCGTGCTTGCAGAAATGGCTTCTTTCGCATCACTCTCCCATGCAGCTTCTCCTTGTGCAAAGTGCGTTGTATAGTTGACCGATGCACAGTGACACCATATGCAGCAAGTTGATGCTGAAGCTCTCTGGAGGTGGTCTGAGGATTGTCCTTGACTGATCTCACCATTCTTCTTCTCTGCCTTTCTGATGTTTTTCTTGGCCTGCCACTTCTGGCCTTAACAAGAACAGTCCCTGTGTTCTTCCATTTCCTTACTATGTTCCTCACAGTGGAAACTGACAGGTTAAATCTCTGAGACAGCTTTTTGTATCCTTCCCCTGAACAACTATGTCGAACAATCTTTGTTTTCAGATCATTTGACAGTTGTTTTGAGGAGCCCATGATGCCACTCTTCAGAGGAGATTCAAACAGGAGAACAACTTGCAAGTGGCCACTTTAAGTAGCTTTTCTCATAATTGCATACACCTGGCTATGAAGTTCAAAGCTCAATGAGGTTACAAAACCAAAAAAAGTGCTTTAGTAAGTCAGTAAAAAGTAGGTAGGAGTATTTAAAGCAAGAAAATGATAAGGGTGCCCATACTTATGTACCTGTCAAATTTTGTTTGAATGCAGATTGCACATTTTCTGTTAGTACAATAAACCTCATTTCAAGGCAGCAACATTACTGTGTCCAACAGTTATTACATATATCAAACTGAAATAGCTGTTGCAAAAACATCAATTTTTATAAAACATTAAGTAACTGTAATTGGGATCGATTGTATTTCACCAAATATTAGGGGGGGGTAAAATCAGTAAATCTCTTGCCCAATTAGAGACAAGATAGATCTGGACATTGAAGACTGTATGTCCTTTTGGACTCAATGAAAATATTAGCTACAGTGCTGGCCAAAAGTATTGGCACCCCTGCGATTCTGTCAGATAATACTCAGTTTCTTCCTGAAAATGATTGCAATCACAAATTCTTTGGTATTATTCTCTTCATTTAATTTGTCTTTAATGAAAAAACACAAAAAGAATTGTCCTAAAGCCAAATTCGATATAATTCCACACCAAACCTAAAAAAAGGGGTGGACAAAAGTATTGGCACTGTTTGAAAAATCATGTGATGCTTCTCTAATTCGTGTAATTAACAGCACCTGTAACTTACCTGTGGCACCTAACAGGTGTTGGCAATAACTAAATCACACTTGCAGCCAGTTAACATGGATTAAAGTTGACTCAACCTCTGTCCTGTGTCCTTGTGTGTACTACATTGAGCATGGAGAAAAGAAAGAAGACCAAAGAACTGTCTGAGGACTTGAGAAACCAAATTGTGAGGAAGCATGAGCAATCTCAAGGCTACAAGTCCATCTCCAAAGACCTGAATGTTCCTGTGTCTTCTGTGCACAGTGTGATCAAGAAGTTTAAAGCCCATGGCACTGTGGCTAACCTCCCTAGATGTGGACGGAAAATAAAAATTGACGAGAGATTTCAACGCAAGACTGTGCGGATGGTGGATAAAGAACCTCGACTAACATCCAAACAAGTTCAAGCTGCCCTGCAGTCCGAGGGTACAACACTGTCAACCCGTACTATCCGTCGGCGTCTGAATGAAAAGGGACTGTATGGTAGGATACCCAGGAAGACCCCACTTCTTACCCCGAGACATAAAAAAGCCAGGCTGGAGTTTGCCAAAACTTACCTGAGAAAGCCTAAAACGTTTTGGAAGAATGTTCTCTGGTCAGATGAGACAAAAGTAGAGCTTTTTGGGAAAAAGCATCAACATAAAGTGTACAGGAAAAAAAAGAGGCATTCAAAGAAAAGAACACGGTCCCTACAGTCAAACATGGCGGAGGTTCCCTGATGTTTTGGGGTTGCTTTGCTGCCTCTGGCACTGGACTGCTTGACCGTGTGCATGGTATTATGAAGTCTGAAGGCTACCAACAAATTTTGCAGCATAATGTAGGGCCCAGTGTGAGAAATCTGGGTCTCCCTCAGAGGTCATGGGTCTTCCAGCAGGACAATGACCCAAAACACACTTCCAAAAGCACTATAAAATGGTTTGAGAGAAAGCACTGGAGACTTCTAAGGTGGCCAGCAATGAGTCCAGACCTGAATCCCTTAGAACACCTGTGGAGAGATCTCAAAATGGCAGTTTGGAGAAGGCACCCTTCAAATATCAGGGACCTGGAGCAGTTTGCCAAAGAAGAATGGTCTACAATTCCAGAGCATTGTAAGAAACTCATTGATGGTTACCCAAAGCGGTTGTTTGCAGTTATTTTGGCTAAAGGTTGTGCAATCAAGTATTAGGCTGAGGGTGCCAATACTTTTGTCCAGCCCTTTTTTGGAGTTTTGTGTGAAATGATCAATGATTTGATTTTTGCTTCATTCTGTTTTGTGTTTTTTCCTTGCAAGCAAATTAAATGAAGATAATAATACTAAAGAATTTGTGATTGCAATCATTTTCAGGAAGAAACTGAGTATTATCTGACAGAATTGCAGGGGTGCCAATACTTTTGGCCAGCACTGTATGTCCCGTTCCTGTGAGTCAATATGGTCATCTTAGGCATTTAGCGGTTTTATTTGTTTTTATTTGTTTTTAACTTCCTTTTTATTTTTTCAGCAATTTCTAGTGTGGCCCTCCCATGAATATACCCAACCCGGAGTGTCATCGTCTTGTTATACCACCATCTACCAGACATGGAGGACATGCTCCCTTCTCCCCCTCCCTTATTTACCCTCCTCTTCCCTACCCTCCTCTTCTCCTTCCTTCCCTTCTTCCCTTCCGTTTTCACACTTTTACACTGTCCCTCTCACCTTCACTGGTCTATTGTTGTTTACTCACACCTAATACCTGATTTATTTTGCCACAGTGTCTCACATGCACAAAAGTTTTTTATGATGTATTTATTTCTGACTTGTTGACATCTAACCTATATACATATTACACATACATATATTCGTATACTGATGTGGGTGTTATACTTTTACCCTTGATATCATTTATGAAGGTATACATTATTGATTATTTTTATATGATTTTATAAGTCATTAATATATACTGTTATTTATGGTATTGATCCTTGTGTTATTATGAATTACTATTTGTATTATCATTTTTTTTTCTTTATCAATTATTGTTTTCATATGATATAATCAATTATTAATATATATCGTCATTCATTGTTTTCATATAATGAATTATTAATATATATCGCTATTTATCTATATGAATAAGTATGCTTATGTGGTTGTTATTCATTATTATATTGTCTATTATGAACCATTAATATATACCACTATTTATTGTTATACTATGACATGATGAATTATTAATGTCTCTTGTTATCTATATTAATGAATATGTATGTTAAATTTTATCTTCGATGTCATTATGGATATTGCTATTTATATTGTATGTTTTTATGTCATACTTCGAATCATTGTTATATATTGTTATTAATATCTATACTAATGTTTTTACACTTTGCACCTTGCACTTTGTACATTTGCACCATTTTTCACTTCATTCACATATTTACACCTATATAAGGACTACATATATTTTGTATCTATATATATATATACATAATTTTATCACTTTTATCAAATTTGTTTTGCACATGGTGTATTTGATCTATGCATCACATATTTTACTCTCATTTTCTCTCCTCTCCTCCTTCTTACTTTTTCTTCATTTCTGTGCTTGGGTTTTCATCTCTTTCCACACCCAAGCTCCATTGTCCTCTTCAGTTCTCCGTTCTAGGAGCAGTGATCCACCAGTCACAAAGATGTCGGGTTGTTTACGGTATCCATGGCTACCAGTGGAGTGTCTGCGCACGTGCGGTCTGTGTTCCGGCGACTCGCTGGCTTCGTATCTCTATGCATCAGCTGACCCGGGTCATCTGGTTCCCGATCTCAGCTGATGCATGACGAAGATTTCCGGTTCCTCCGGACGGCGCGTGCGCTACATGATCACTCCACCTGTCCCCATTGATTATGCATTCTGCCGCTGCCCATTCCTCTGTTGTGGAAGGATATCAATATTTTGTGGGCGGGCCGATAAATCCGATTGGCCACTTCAGCCTTTTTAATCACATCAACCTGTATGGTTACTACCCCCTGACGAAGGACTAATGTCCGAAACGCGCGTCGGGGCTGTACCACATTGTGCCTCTCATTCATTTGGACCAGCAATGCAGGTAACTAATATTAACCTTTTCTGCGTGGGCTAGAGACCATGATTTGATGTGGGCATTACTTTCTAGGCACTAGAGGAATGGTCTTTATAATGAAGCATTCCTCTGAGTAACATTAGATATGATGTACAGATATAATGATCGGTGTCCTGAGTGTACAACGGTCATTCACCAGATGGTCGCGGATTCTTTAACAGTCCATAATCTCTTCCACCTAAGAATAACAGAGACATAGTCATTGGCAGAGACAGTGAGAGAAGACAAGGATGATGGTGATTTTGACAATGTGAGAAGAACATGGATTGATCTTACTGGGCCCAGCTTGATGACATGTACTTATATCCGGCCAAAGGGTCTATGGCTTCCTTTTTCTCTGGCCAATGTAGTTGATGATTGCCCATAACTAACCTGAATGGTATAAATGGTTGCTCCGCTCTCTTCTCCTCCACATCCTCCCTGCTGATGTTGATGAAGAATGGATGCTTTCTGATGTTCCCGTGCTAACAGCAATTTGTTGATGTCATGTTTCATGTTAGCATCAAGCCAAAGTGGAAATTCTAACTAACTTTTTGGTGGTGGTAGCTTTGTAAGCCATTTGGTTGATAAAGCCATTGTAAAATGGGGAGCGTCCTACTGCCATTCTGGATGCCGCAATCCCCAGGTTCCACCAATCAATTGCTGCACCATAATTTTCTGCTAGGCACCTTACAGACCATGTAATAGAAGGTGCTCGTCACTCCGTAGACGTTACTGGAGGTAGTGGTGACATCTTGGGTGAGCCCCAAGTCATTGGTCAGATGTAGGAATCTACATCCAACATGATGTTCCCCAGCTTTATATCTCTCCAATGAAAAAAGACAACAGAATGCGAAATCTGCCCCTTGTTACAGGTGAATGGGCTACTCCAAAATCAGAAAGAAAAGCCAGGGAGATCTTCATGGCAGCTGGGGCAATATTATGTGAGGAAGTTCTACTTATCAGGGGGAAATGTCACATCTATTGAGGAACTGGGAGCAGCATATAGGAAATATGGGTGCAATATTTCCCCCTTTCTAAACATTAAAGTTCTGATATTGTGTCCATAAAGGAACACAACCATACCATCTCTACTGTGTATGATCTGATGGAGACACTAGAGTGTAGTATCAATATAATTAAATCCATGTCTAGCAATCCCCAAATATCATGGTATAATGGATTCTGTGTGGTCACTGGCAAATAAGATATTTTGACTATAGCAGCTGGTATTTTCTTCTCTCTCTATACCCTTCATTGTGCCAAGGCAGTAACTTGTTGGTACCATTACTCTCCTGATATCCATTACCCTGAATATATAACCTGCTAGCCCTTCCCTTAGTTACACCTCATCTAAAGATGTCATTTTTTATCTCCTTTGTTCTCTTTCCAATATATTTCACGCTTTATCACTTTACGTTGCCAATGTTCAAGCAGCCGTACATCTTGATCAAAGCCTCCAGGCTGCCACCAGACAGATACTACATGATGAAATATGTGCACTCCTGAGACTGATGTGCAGCATAGAGGTGGCATAAGAATGGACAGTCACTGGCTGCCAGGAGTATCTTCATCACTCATGATGGTGTCTGCATTGTCTTGTTTAAAGGTGGTCATCTTGACCCCATTGTAGATGTTTCGTCCATGAATTGATGCCAGAATCACCTGAAAAGATACAGATATAATGATCGATGTCCTGAGTGTACAATGGTCATTCACCACATGGTTGTGGATTCTTTAACAGTCCATAATCTTTTCCACCTAAGAATAACAGAGACATAGTCATTGGCAGAGACAGTGAGAGAAGACAAGGACGATGGTGATTTTGACAATGTGAGAAGGACATGGGATGATTTTACCGGGTCCAGCTTGATGACATGTACTTACTGTATATCCGGCCAAAGGGTCTATGGCTTCCTTTTTCTCTGGCCATTGTAGCTGATGATTGTCCATAACTAACCTGAATGGTATAAATGGTTGCTCTGTTCTCTTCTGCTCCACAGCCTCCCAGCTGATGGTGGCGAAGAATGGATGCTCTCTGATGTTCCCAAGCACACTTAGGCGTTTCGGAGGATCTTTTAGCAGCAATTTCTTGATGGGATGTTTCTTGTTGGCATGAAGCCAAGGTGGAAATTCTGACTTTTTGCTGGTGAGATAGCTTTGTAAGCCAATTGCTTGACAAAGCCATTGTAAAATGGGGAGTGTCATGCTGCCATTCTGGACACCACAATTCCCAGGCTCCACCAATCAAGTGCTGCGTCATGTCCTTGTCCGCAAAGCACATTAGGGACCATGTAATAGAAAGTGCTTGTCACTCCATAGATGTTATTGGAAGTAGTGGTGAAATCTTGGGCGAGCCCCAGGTCAATGATCAGATGTAGGAATCTATATCCAACATGATGTTCTCCGGTTTTATATCTCTGCAATGAAAAAAGACAACAGAATGAGAAATCTGCCCCGTGTTACAGGAGATGGGGTGAATGGGCCACTACAAAATCAGACATAACAGCCAGGCAGGTCTTCATGGCAGCAAGTTCTACTTACCAGGGGAAGATGTTACATCTATTGAGGAACTGGGAGCAGCATATAGGAAATATAGGTGCAATATTTCCTCTTTTCTAAACATGAAAGTTCTGATGTTGTGTCCATAAAGGAACACAGCCATACCATCTCTGGTGGGTAGGATCTGATGGAGAGACCAGAGTGTAGTATAAATATCATTAAATCCTTGTGTGGCAATCCCCATATATCATAGTATAATGGATTCTGTGTGGTCACTGGTAAAGAAAATATTTTGACCATGGCAGCTGGTATTTTCTTCTCTCTCTATACCCTTCATTGTGCCAAGGCAGTGACTTGTTGGCATCACTCCTCTCCTGATATCCATTATCCTGAATATATGACCTGCTAGCCCTTCTTTAGTTACACCTCATCCAAATATGTTGTTTTCTATCTCCTTTGTTCTCTTTCCAATATATTTCACGCTTTCTCACCTTACATTGTCGATGTTCAAGCATCCGCACATCTTGATCAAAGCCTCCAGGCTGCCACCGGAGAGATACTACATGATGAAATATGTGCACTCCTGAGACTGATGTGCAGCATAGGGGTGGCATAAGAATGGACAGTCACTGGCCACCAGGAGTGTCTTCATCACTCATGATGGTGTCTGCATTGTCTTGTTTAATGTTGGTCATCTTGACCCCATTGTAGATGTTTCACCCAGGAATTAATGCCAGAACCACCTGAAAACAAAATAAGGATGCTTAGACGATGTCTACAGATGTGGTAGAGATCCACAAAAAACGTGGGTGGACGCTGTGATCGGTCAGTCAGCTGGTAGCCAGGACCATGAGGCAGAGCACAGCTGAGCTATCAGAATATTGCTCTGTCTGCTCCATGGATGCTCTATGGAGAGGTGTTAAAAGGATATTCCACTATTACCATGGGTGAATAAATTGAATAAGCAATAGTTGGCGTTTTGAGTTGGTTATGATAACTGTTGTCCTCAGGATTTTATGGCTTGTAAAGACATGTACATGGCATGTGGACGCCTAAATTAATATATTTTAATTTATGCTTTTATTATATCTAAAAAATGTTTTTGTTTAAAAAAATTAAGATTTGTTTTTTTAAATAACTTTTTTTGTGGTGCAATATATGTGTGAATCTACTTATTAATCTATTATACTGGATCTATGTAGATCCAGAGGAACAGAATAGTGGCCTATATTAGACTATTGTTCCTGAACTTACCAGATGGACACTAAACACCATCCGCTCCTAGGGAAATAATACATCTTCAGGCTGGAGTGATGTCAGGTGCCAGCCCAGGATCAGAGGATGCCAAATTAAGGCCTGGTGCAGCGTTATGATGGCAACGGTGCAGTCTAAAGGTGGTATGGAGAGAGATGATGAGCTAGGGCAACTGCAGCAGAGACATGGTTCACACGTCAGGAAGTATGAAGTTCTGGGCAGTAGGAATGGGCTCATCCTACAAGACATAAGAAGAAGATGTTTCCACAACTTCAATCTTCTGTTATCTTACAGGAATAGTCTTTATAATGAAGCATTCCCCTGAGTAACATTAGATATGATGTACAGATATAATGATCAATGTCCTAAGTGAACAACGGTCATTCCCCAGATGGTCGTGGATTCTTTAACAGTCCATAATCTCTTCCACCTAAGAATAACAGAGACATAGTCATTGGCAGAGACAGTGAGAGAAGACAAGAACGATGGTGATTTTGACAATGTGAGAAGGACATGGGATGATCTTACCGGGCCCAGCTTGATGACATGTACTTATATCCGGCCAAAGGGTCTATGGCTTCCTTTTTCTCTGGCCAATGTAGTTGATGATTGTCCATAACTAACCTGAATGGTATAAAGGGTTGCTCCGCTCTCTTCTCCTCCACATCCTCCCTGCTGATGTTGATGAAAAATGGATGCTTTCTGATGTTCCCGTGCAAACAGCAATTTCTTGATGTCATATTTCATGTTAGCATCAAGCCAAAGTGGAAATTCTAACTTGGTGGTGGTAGCTTTGTAAGCCATTTGGTTGCTAAAGCCATTGTAAAATGGGGAGCGTCCTACTGCCATTCTGGATGCAGCAATTCCCAGGCTCCACCAATCAATTGCTGCACCATAATTTTCTGCTAGGCACCTTACAGACCATGTAATAGAAGGTGCTCGTCACTCCGTAGACGTTACTGGAGGTAGTGGTGACATCTTTGGTGAGCCCCAAGTCATTGGTCAGATGTAGGAATCTACATCCAACATAATGTTCCCCAGCTTTATATCTCTGCAATGAAAAAAGACAACAGAATGCGAAATCTGCCCCTTGTTACAGGTGAATGGGCTACTCCAAAATCAGAAAGAAAAGCCAGGGAGATCTTCATGGCAGCTGGGGTAATATTATGTGAGGAAGTTCTACTTATCAGGGGGAAATGTCACATCTATTGAGGAACTGGGAGCAGCATATAGGAAATATGGGTGCAATATTTCCCCCTTTCTAAACATTAAAGTTCTGATATTGTGTCCATAAAGGAACACAACCATACCATCTCTACTGTGTATGATCTGATGGAGACACTAGAGTGTAGTATCAATATAATTAAATCCATGTCTAGTAATCCCCAAATATCATGGTATAATGGATTCTGTGTGGTCACTGGCAAATAAGATATTTTGACTATAGCAGCTGGTATTTTCTTCTCTCTCTATACCCTTCATTGTGCCAAGGCAGTAACTTGTTGGTACCACTCCTCTCCTGATATCCATTACCCTGAATATATAACCTGCTAGCTATTCCCTTAGTTACACCTCATCCAAAGATGTCATTTTTTATCTCCTTTGTTCTCTTTCTAATATATTTCACGCTTTCTCACTTTATGTTGCCGATGTTCAAGTAGCCGCACATCTTGATCAAAGCCTCCAGGCTGCCACCGGACAGATACTACATGATGAAATATGTGCACTCCTGAGACTGATGTGCAGCATAGGGGTGGCATAAGAATGGACAGTCACTGGCTGCCAGAAGTATCTTCATCACTCTTGATGGTGTCTGCATTGTCTTGTTTAATGGTGGTCATCTTGACCCCATTGTAGATGTTTTGTCCATGAATTGATGCCAGAATCACCTGAAAAGGTACAGATATAATGATTATTGTCCTGAGTGTACAATGGTCATTTACCAAATGGTTGTGGATTCTTTAACAGTCCATAATCTTTTCCATCTAAGAATAACAGAGACATTGGCAAGACAGTGAGAGAAGACAAGGACGATGGTGATTTTGACAATGTGAGAAGGACATGGGATGATCTTACCGGGCCCCAGCTTGATGACATGTACTTATATCCGGCCAAAGGGTCTATGGCTTCCTTTTTCTCTGGCCATTGCAGTTGATGATTGTCCATAACTAACCTGAATGGTATAAATAGTTGCTCTGCTCTCTTCTCTTCCACAGCCTCCCAGCTGCTGGTGGTGATGAATGGATGCTCTTTGATGTTCCCGTGCACACTTAGGCATTTCAGAGGACATTTGAGCAGCAATTTCTTGATAGGATGTTTCAAGTTGGCATCAAGCCAAGGTGGAAATTCTGACTTTTTGGTGGTGAGATAGCTTTGTAAGCCAATTGCTTGACAAAGCCATTGTAAAATGGGGAGTGTCCTGCTGCCATTCTGGACACCATAATTCCCAGGCTCCACCAATCAAGTGCTGCACCATATCCTTGTCCGCAAAGCACCTTAGGGACCATGTAATAGAAAGTGCTTGTCACTCCATAGATGTTACTGGAAGTAGTGGTGACATCTTGGGTGAGCCCCAGGTCAATGATCAGATGTAGGAATCTGCATCCAACATGATGTTCTTCGGCTTTATATCTCTGCAATGAAAAAAGACAACAGAATGAGAAATCTGCCCCATGTTACAGGAGATAGGGTGAATGGGCCACTACAAAATCAGACATAACAGTCAGGCAGGTCTTCATGGCAGCAAGTCCTACTTACCAGGGAAAGTAGTTGCGTCTATTGAGGAACTGGGAGCATCATATAGGAGATATAGGTAGAAAATATGGTGAACCAGCTCACCACATCCAGAAGCACAAATGATGTTGTGATCAAAAGCAGGATAAACAATGAAAAGGAGAGGAAAGTTCCAGCTTCAGGTAAGTATAAAAAATAGCAAAATTTATTCAAAACATATATATGTTAAAAATCCATGATATATTTTCAAACAGGGAGCAGGATAGAGCATGCCATGAAGAAGCGTTTCGAACGCTACCGCGTTCTTCTTCAGAGCCTTTGGTCGTGGATTCTTTAACAGTCCATAATCTCTTCCACCTAAGAATAACAGAGACATAGTCATTGGCAGCAACAGTGAGAGAAGACAAGGAAGGATGATGGTGATTCTGACAATGTGAGAAGAACATGGGATGATCTTATCGCGCTCAGCTTGATGATATGTAGTTATATCCGGCCAAAAGGTCTATGGCTCCCTTTTCCTCCGGTCATTGTAGTTGATGATTGCCCAAAACTAACCTTAATTGTATAAATTTTGGCTCTGCTCTCCTCCATATTCTCGAAGCTGATGGTGGTGAAGAATAGATGCTCTCTGATGTTCCCGTGCACACTTAGGCGATTTGGAGGATCTTTGCGCAGCAATTTCATGATGGGAAGTTTCATGTTGGCATCAAGCCTAGGTGAAAATTCTGACTTTTTGGTGGTGATAGCTTTGTAAGCCAATAGCTTGATAAAGCCGTTGCAAAATGGAGAGTGTCCTACTGCCATTCTGCACACCACAATCCCCAGGCTCCACCAATCAACTGTTGCGCCATATCCTTTTCTTAAAAGCACCACAGGGTCAATAAAAATGGAAGGTAACCATCATTACCGAGATGCTATTGGAGGCAGTGATGCCACCTTGGTCGAGTCCCAGGTCAACAATAAGGATTTAGCCATCTGCATCCAACATCATGTTCTCCGGCTTTGTATCTCTAAAATGAAAATAGATAATAGAATGAGAAATCTGCTCTGTGATACAGGAGACAGGGAATATGTCACGGCAAGACTGGGCAGAAAAGCCAGGCAGGACCCCTGGAAAGCTGGGTGCATTATTACCAACATGTGAAGGGACAGAGAAAAGTTCTGCTTCCTGGTGGACGATGTTGGGTCCATGGAGGAACTGGAGGCCACATACCAACTTATTACAGGTCCCAACAAATAGAAAAAGATTGTAAAATGCCGACAACCCTTTTTAGCCTTTTATAAGTCTATTTTAACCCCTCTACGACATGTGCCATACATGTATGGCGCCGCGGGAACTGTGTTCCCGCACATTGCCGGTACATGTATGGCGCGATGATCCTGTCGGCACACTGGCAGAGCAGACAAAAATCATCAGCAGGTGTCAGTTATATATCATAGCCCAATGGTGGGCGTTTAACCCTTCTGATGCCGCTGTCAATTGCGATAGCATCATCAATCTGCTTGACAGAGGGAACTCCCTCTTTTGCTCCGATCGGCACAATGCGATTGCGATCATGTCATGCTGATGGTCTCCATGATGGCTATGGAGTCACCCAAGTACGGTGGCCTGTAAAGTCCTGCCTTGAGCAGGAACTGACATGCCTTCTGCCAGTGTCAGATTGATACATCTATTAAACTCTAATGCAAAAGCATTGACCAAACCAAGCTGATGCCCCATCCTTGGAGTAGGTAAAAAAGTAAAAATAAGTGAAATAAAGTTTCTAAAAATGTGAAAAAGTAAAAGAGAACGTATGAAAAAAAAAAAGGAAAATGTTTTGCAAGTAAAAATGCTTTTATTCTGTAAAAACAAAAGTAAAGAAAAGATAGTACACATATTTGGTATCGCCGTGTCCGGAATTAAACAATTTATCAAACTGTCATATTATTTAACACGTTTTGTCAACACCGTACAAAAATAAATAAAAAACGTGCTAAAAATATAGCTTTCTTGTCATACTGCCACATAAAACACAGAATAAAAAGTGATAAAAAAAATCACTTAAAAAAAAATGGTATCAATATAAACGTCATTTTATCCTGCAAAAAAACCCAGCCCTTATAAAGTTCCATCGTCAAAAAAAAAAAAATTACAGCCATCAGAGTATGATGGTGGAAAAACAAATTATTAATTGTAAAAAAAAATATTTTAGTGTGCAAAAGTAGCAAAACATAAAGAAACCTATAAAAATGTGGTATTGTGATGAAAGCCGGCCGGTGGGTGCAGCTCTCTGGCGCCCCCTTACCTCTCCAGCAGTCAAGGTACTGCACCTAGAGAAAGTAGTGCCAGGTAGCTGCAACCAGCGCAGGGAACACGGTAGTGTGTTATCCCTTCAACGTCACTACACAGCACAACTCGCTAGCGCCCTCTTAGCCTCAGGTCAGTCAAGGAACTGCACCTAGGATAAGCGGTCGCCAGAGAGACTGTCCTGTAACCTACTGGGTATCGGGGCCCTCTGTAGTGAGGGCGGTATATATATCTTCCTTGGCCGCGCCAGGAATATATATATCTGAACCTCCGACCGTCACTACCAGCCTTCCCCAATCCCCAGTTGGTATGCTGCCACCAGTCCCTATTTTAGATATACGCCCAGTCCGTGAATGGGCCTATATCCGGTCAGGAACCAACCCTGGGTAGCGTTTTTGGCTTGAGCCGAGCTCACACGGACGTGCGTTCGTTGTGCAGAATAAAAGGCAGGCCCACAATTACTTGAGGTAATTGATTATAATAATACACTAGATACACGATATACAACTAAATATACACAGGTATAAGGTCAGGCTAAACTATACAACAATGGAATACAACACACAGAATCACCACAGCATATCAGTTACCGGTTTCTTGATTTTCTTGTGACGCAGGGAGAGGATTCTGCGGTCGCAGGCACGGTTCTTTGTTACAGGCTGAGGCCTACCACCGCATGGTCAAACTGCTCCTCCCCTTGGTGGCCTCAGCTGGTGCTCAGATGTTCAGCACCCCACTCTTGGGTCAAGACTGACTTATCTCTTGTCTGTCCTGCTATCTTACCTGCCCCGTCCCGCCCACTGCTGGTGAGGTCAGCTGGCTCAGTCTCCACCCTCAGGTCTAACTTCGATCAGAAGCCCAAATTCTATGGAACCCAATAACTTCTTCTGGGATGGTCTCATGACACCCCCAGGGGTTCCCATGGATTCGGGCCGCCGTAACCGACCTTTTGATATCAATTATGATACCATACGGTCCTCAGGAATGGCTCCGCGCTATATCTTGGCTTCCAGAGCACGTACAAACGTCTACCGCGGAGGCTTGTGTGCGCAATGGCTCCGGGACGCCGTGATATTTTTTTATTGGCCCATCCCACGCAACATGCGTGTACTATTCATGTTTCTATATCTTATGCCTCCATGCTTGTGACAGACAAAGAAACTAGTCCTATGGGACAAATGGTCAGGTACAGATAGACGAAGCACCCCCCCCTGCTGGCTGTGTTTCCTCTCGAAGTCTTTGAAGCTCCTAGCATTCAAGTGTTAAGTAGGCTTCTTATCTTACAGGAGCCTGGATGGGGGGAAACTATCTAGTTGACGTTTTAACAGAAGGTCCCAAGGGTGGGGGCTGCTGAAGTGTGGCCATCCCTGGATATGATTTATCATTACCAAGATGGCGGCTACAGGTTCATCACACCTCCCCCTATACGAGGGCGCGAGGGGGTAGCACATTCCTGTGTTCCCCCGTGCGTCCTTCTGCACCCTCCCCTTGCCGGGATAACCCGTCAGCGTTACCGTGGTCACGGCCTCTTCTGTGGCGAATGGAGAAGTGGTACTGCTGGAGAGCGAGGCTCCAGCGTAGCAACCTGCCATTCGACCCAGAGACCGTGTGTAACCAGCTGAGGGGGTTGTGGTCCGTCTCCACGGTGAAATGGCTCCCGTACAAGTAGGGCTGCAGACGCTGCAGGGCCCATACAATTGCCAGGCATTCTTTTTCCACCGTGGAGTAAGCCACCTCCCGGGGCAGTAGCTTCCTGCTCAGGTACAAGACAGGATGTTCCTGGCCTGTCGTGTTGACCTGACTTAGCACAGCACCGAGGCCAAAGTCACTGGCGTCGGTCTGTACCACAAACGGCCGGTCGAAGTCGGCAGCTTGCAGTACAGGGGAGCTACTTAGGGCGGCCTTGAGTGCCCCGAAAGCTGTCTCGCAGGCGACTGTCCAGTCGACTGCGACGGGCAGCTTCTTCTTGGTGAGGTCCGTCAGGGGCTTGGCCAGGGTGCTATAGTGTGGGACGAACCTCCTATAGTACCCGGCGGTCCCCAAGAAGGACATCACCTGCTTTTTGGTCCTAGGAGTGGGCCAGGATGCGATGGCATCCACTTTCCCCGGTTCTGGCTTCAGAACCCCCCCGCCTACCCGGTGACCCAGGTAGAGGACCTCACTCATGCCCAGCTGGCACTTTTCCGGCTTGATGGTCAAGCCTGCCCGGTGGATCCGACCGAGCACCTGCCGCAGGTGCTCTAGGTGATCCTCCCAAGTGGGACTGAAGACTGCAATATCGTCCAAGTACGCAGCCGCGTACCCTTCAAGTCCCTCAAGCAGCGTATTGACCATCCGCTGAAAAGTGGCAGGGGCATTCTTCATGCCGAATGGCATCACTGTGGACTCGTACAGTCCAAAAGGGGTGATAAAGGCAGAGCGTTCCCTTGCCGCGGGGGTCAGAGGAATCTGCCAGTACCCCCGGCTCAGATCCATGATGGTCAGGTACTTAGCCCCGGCCATCCGATCGAGCAGGTCATCGATGCGTGGTATGGGGAACGCATCGGTGGCCGTTACAGCGTTGAGCCCCCGGTAGTCCACGCAGAACCGTGTAGTTCGGTCCTTCTTTGGTACGAGGACTACAGGCGAGGCCCACGCGCTGCTGGATGCCTGGATCACCCCCAGCTTCAGCATCTCGTCTATCTCTTGGCGCATGTTTCCCTGCACCTCGAAAGAGACCCGATATGCTGAACGCCGGATCGGCGGGTGATCGCCAGTGTCCACGTCGTGGACAGCCATCTCAGTCCTTCCGGGCAGGCTGCTGAACAGCCCCCGGAAGGGGTGCAGGGTGGTCCCCAGCTGGGACCGTTGGTCCTCCGTGAGCTGGTGGCCAACCCCCACATCCTCGATGGACCCACCCGCCTTGGCTTGGGTGAGCAGATCCAGGAGGGTTTCTACCTCTCCTTCCTCGGGAAGGTTGCACACTGGGTGGGCAGTCGCTTCCCGCTCATGATGAGCCTTCATCATGTTCACGTGGAAGGCCTTCCTCCTTCCACGGGCGTGATCCAGGGTGACCAGATAGGTGACGGCATTGAGTTTCTGGTGCACGAAGTAGGGACCTTCCCAGGCTGCCTGAAGCTTGTTCTGTGGTACGGGGACCAGTACCCACACCTTTTGACCCACCTGGTAGGTCCTCTCACAAGCATTCTGGTCGTACCACCGCTTCTGGTCGGCCTGGGCCTGGGCCATATTGTCCTGCACCAGCTTTGCCAAGGCCATCATCCTGTCCCGGTGGCGCACGACATACTCGATGACCGACACCTCGGGGGTGGCCAAATCCCCTTCCCATGCTTCCTTCACCAGAGCCAGGGGGCCCCGTACCCGTCGCCCGTACAGGAGCTCAAAGGGGGAGAACCCCGTTGAGGCCTGCGGAACCTCCCGGTAAGCAAATAGGAGGTGTGGGAGGTAACGCTCCCAGTCTCTCCCGTGGGAGTCGACCAACATCTTAAGCATCTGCTTTAAGGTGCCATTGAACCGCTCACACAGGCCATTAGTCTGTGGGTGATACGGGCTGGCCACCAGATGTTGCACCTGCATTTGCTTACAGAGGGACTCCATCAGCCGCGACATGAACTGGGTCCCTCGGTCGGTGAGCATTTCTTGGGGGAAACCCACTCTGGAGAAGATCTCCAGTAAGGCGGTAGCCACCTTGTCGGCCCGAATGGACGACAAAGCTACCGCTTCCGGGTACCGGGTGGCATAGTCCACTACCGTGAGTATGAAGCATTTCCCGGAGTGGCTGGGAGTGGACAGAGGTCCAATAAGATCCACAGCAACCCTCGAGAAAGGCTCTTCGATGATTGGCAGAGTTACCAGTGGGGCTTTGGGGCGCGGCCCCGCCTTCCCCACCCTCTGACAGGTGTCACACGAACGGCAGTAGGCACCCACCGCGGCTCCCATCCCAGGCCAGTAGAAATGCTGAGCTATCCTGGCCTTGGTTTTAGCGATCCCTAGGTGTCCGGCCATCGGAATCTCGTGTGCGATCCGCAACAATTCCGCCCTGAACGGATAGGGTACCACTAACTGTCGGTCCCTGGGCCACGCCTCCGGTGAACCCTGCTGGACCGTTACCCGGTACAGCCGTCCCTGGTCCCAGACCACACGCTCGCAGTCTGACTCCATGGGAGGCTGTGCCGCCTGTTCCTTGAGAGCTTTCAGGCTGTCGTCTGCTTCCAACGCAGCCTGAAATTCCTGACTTGATGTGGCCAGAATCGACGAAACTGCCACATCCTCCGTCAGCCCCTCCGGGCATGTCACCTGGCCGCTGTCTGACCCGGCAGACACTTGGTCAGAAGTGGGGAAGCCGTCGGACCTCTGCAAGGCTCCTTGGGCTCCGGCGCTCCCACTCCTGCTGACAGCGGCTATGACCGCTGTGACCGTGGGTAGTGCCTGCTTCCCCTCTGTTTCTGACCAAGCCGCCCGATCAGGCAGGCTTCCTAGGCCTTTGGACATCTCGGATGTGGGGAACTCCTGCCCTGGGGTCTTACCTGGCGGCTCCTCTCTTGGGACACCCCCACCTCCCATGGCCTGTTCCTCCCCCTGCAGTGGGCCTATACTCAGCAGCCTGGATACCCCTGGGAGCCCTACACTGCCGGTAGCTGCCCCCCTCTCCATCCCTGAGCTTCCCTCTACAGAATCCTGCCCGCCCCCTCCCTCACCGGAGGACAAGAGGTCACGGCACGCCGGCTGAGCACCTCTGCGGGCATCCCCACACTCCCCACCTGCTTTCACTAACCCTGTTTGTGTTGTGTCTGTGCAGGTGTTACCCTCAGGTTTCACTCCCTCCTCCTCAGCAGGACACACACTACATACAACATGGTTGGCATTAGCAGCAGACAAATCAATACACTCTTGGGGGGCCGAACTTGGGGGTTCAGAGGGTACATACTGCGATACTAGACGCCCCAAGTCGGTCCCTAATAAAACATTTGCGGGAATATTTGGCGTTACTCCCACCTCCCGCATCCCCCTTCCGGCACCCCAGTCCAAATACACCATGGCAACGGGAAGTGCCGGCTCCACGCCTCCAACCCCGGAGACGGAAAGAGTCTTTCCTGGTACCAAGTCCTGGGGGGACACCACCTCAGGCCGTACCAGTGTTCGTTCAGCGCCCGTGTCCCGCAGTCCCATGACCGCAGAACGGCCTATGGTGACGGGTTGGATGTTGTCCAGGGACCTACCACCACCCCCTCCCACACACAAAACATTGGGCGCTCTCTGGGACTGGGATGGGGTCTTTTGGCGCTGGGGACACTCAGCCCTAAAGTGTCCTGGTTTGTTGCATAGATGACAACGTCTTACGTCTGGTCCTTGCCTGGAGAGGGCAACAGGGGGATACACCCCTTGTGTTCTAGGGGCCGGGGAAACAGGGGCATGACTGGGCTTACCCCCTCTCCAGGTGCTGCTGGCAGACTTCTTCAGCTCAGGCGCCCTGTTATTGGCATACTCGTCTGCCAGGGCGGCTGTAGCAGAAGCCCCTGTTGGTTTTCGGTCACGGAGGAACTGTCGGAGGTCCTCTGGGCAGTTCCACAAGAACTGCTCCGTGACGAACAGTTCCTGGACCTCCTGGCGGGTAGTAAGCGCTAGACCCGAGGTCCAGTGCTCTGCGGCTCTCAACAGCGCCCGCATATGATCGGTCCAGGTGTCCTTGGGGCCACGCAGCAGGCTCCGGAACTTCTGGCGGTACGACTCGGGAGTGAGGTTGTACTGCCGGATCAGGGCCCGCTTGATGCAGTCGTAGTTCTGTACCTCCCCGGCAGGTAAGTCCCCCAAGGCATCCAGGGACTTACCCCTCAAACGGGGGGTCAGGTATCTGGCCCACTGATCCCGGGCCAGATGGTGCTGAAGACAGGTCCGTTCAAATGCCACCAGAAAGGAGTCCAGGTCCCCATCCTTCTCCAGTAGAGGGAAGTCCTCAGCTCGGACTTTGGACGACTTGGTCTCCTGATGGGTTGGTTGCTCTAGCGGAAGCCCCCGCTGGGCCAGGTCCAGTTGGTGCTGGCGCTCCGCAGCTCGCTCTGCACGCTCCGCAACCTCCCGGCGCTCTGCAGCTTCACGCTCCGCAGCCTCCCGGCGCTCTGCAGCTTCACGCTCCGCAGCCCGCTCCGCAGCCCGCTCCGCAGCCCGCTCTGCACGCTCCTCCTCCGCTGCCTTCTCTGATGCTGCCAGGAGGGTTTTGTAGACGGCATCGCCATGAGACTGGAGACTTGCCATAGCCGCTTGTAAAAGGGCTTGTGATCTGGACAGGCTGGGCTGGGTAGGTGGTGGGCAGCCCACTGCGGGACCGTATACTGGGGACTGGCTCCCTGAGGTGCCCGGGCTGGACTCCTCCTCGCCATGAGTAACAATGTCCTCCCCTCCTGCCACACGGACCGTAGCATTAGCCTCCTGCAGGGTCTTGCTCCTGGTGCCGTCTGCCATCTTGGTAACCGACACCGCTGCAACCCTGAGTTTGCACACACCTTGTTATACTTTTAGCCTGACCGTCTAACGTTGGGCTGACCTTAAGACTCCAGCAGTGGAAGTTACCACTGGCAGTCTTTAGTGCCTGGGAGTAGGGGTCCCACAACACTATTATTCTGCAATCCCACCGCTCTGCCACCAATGTGATGAAAGCCGGCCGGTGGGTGCAGCTCTCTGGCGCCCCCTTACCTCTCCAGCAGTCAAGGTACTGCACCTAGAGAAAGTAGTGCCAGGTAGCTGCAACCAGCGCAGGGAACACGGTAGTGTGTTATCCCTTCAACGTCACTACACAGCACAACTCGCTAGCGCCCTCTTAGCCTCAGGTCAGTCAAGGAACTGCACCTAGGATAAGCGGTCGCCAGAGAGACTGTCCTGTAACCTACTGGGTATCGGGGCCCTCTGTAGTGAGGGCGGTATATATATCTTCCTTGGCCGCGCCAGGAATATATATATCTGAACCTCCGACCGTCACTACCAGCCTTCCCCAATCCCCAGTTGGTATGCTGCCACCAGTCCCTATTTTAGATATACGCCCAGTCCGTGAATGGGCCTATATCCGGTCAGGAACCAACCCTGGGTAGCGTTTTTGGCTTGAGCCGAGCTCACACGGACGTGCGTTCGTTGTGCAGAATAAAAGGCAGGCCCACAATTACTTGAGGTAATTGATTATAATAATACACTAGATACACGATATACAACTAAATATACACAGGTATAAGGTCAGGCTAAACTATACAACAATGGAATACAACACACAGAATCACCACAGCATATCAGTTACCGGTTTCTTGATTTTCTTGTGACGCAGGGAGAGGATTCTGCGGTCGCAGGCACGGTTCTTTGTTACAGGCTGAGGCCTACCACCGCATGGTCAAACTGCTCCTCCCCTTGGTGGCCTCAGCTGGTGCTCAGATGTTCAGCACCCCACTCTTGGGTCAAGACTGACTTATCTCTTGTCTGTCCTGCTATCTTACCTGCCCCGTCCCGCCCACTGCTGGTGAGGTCAGCTGGCTCAGTCTCCACCCTCAGGTCTAACTTCGATCAGAAGCCCAAATTCTATGGAACCCAATAACTTCTTCTGGGATGGTCTCATGACACCCCCAGGGGTTCCCATGGATTCGGGCCGCCGTAACCGACCTTTTGATATCAATTATGATACCATACGGTCCTCAGGAATGGCTCCGCGCTATATCTTGGCTTCCAGAGCACGTACAAACGTCTACCGCGGAGGCTTGTGTGCGCAATGGCTCCGGGACGCCGTGATATTTTTTTATTGGCCCATCCCACGCAACATGCGTGTACTATTCATGTTTCTATATCTTATGCCTCCATGCTTGTGACAGACAAAGAAACTAGTCCTATGGGACAAATGGTCAGGTACAGATAGACGAAGCACCCCCCCCTGCTGGCTGTGTTTCCTCTCGAAGTCTTTGAAGCTCCTAGCATTCAAGTGTTAAGTAGGCTTCTTATCTTACAGGAGCCTGGATGGGGGGAAACTATCTAGTTGACGTTTTAACAGAAGGTCCCAAGGGTGGGGGCTGCTGAAGTGTGGCCATCCCTGGATATGATTTATCATTACCAAGATGGCGGCTACAGGTTCATCACAGGTATCATGGTGATCATAATAACCCGAAGAATAATGTTATCTGACCACTTTTATCCCACGGTGAATGGTGTGAAATAAAATAAAAGCCATTTGTGAATTTCTGGTTTTTGTTCACCCAAAAATAGAAAAAAAATAGCAATCAAATAATGATATGTAGTCTAAAATGATAAAAATAAAAATGTAAATCATTCCACAGAAAACAAGCTCCCACACAGCTCGTTCAGGGGTAAGGTAAAAAAAAGTTATAGCTCTCAGAATATGGCGATGGAATGACAAAAACCTTTTTTTGTAAACCAGTGTTTTAGCATGGAAATTATGTAAATACTTTATAAAATTGACGTTGATGTAATTTTACTGAACCGAAGAATAAAGTTGTCTAATCACGTTTATCGCACGGTGAACAGTGTAAAAAGGCGTAAAAAAAATTAAAGACAATTCATAAATTGCTTTTTATTTGTTCACTATACTTCTCAAAAATTGGCATAAAGAGCAAAAAAAAATGTTATGTACCCCCAAATGGCACCAATAAAAACGTCATCTCATCCCGCAAAAAAACAAGCCCCTACTCAGATATGTCATCTGTCAAAGAAAAAATAGAGGTTGTTCTTAGCAGTTCAGAGTTGCTGGAAAAGCGACATGGCTGCCAAAAACTCAATTCAGTAAAATGCAAGATCAGCCAAATGGCCCCCTCTTCTGAGCTCCGCAGTGTGCAAAAAACACACTTAATTTCAACATGTATGGCACTGCTGCAGAGGGTTGAGTTCACTTAAAGGGGTTCTTCAGGTTTAATTATTGATTATCTATCATCTAGATAGTTTATCAATATCAGATAGATGAGGGTCCGACACCATCACACCCACCTATCAGCTAAAAACTACTCTGGCAGTGAATGTACTCCAGTATTCAGGCATCGGCCATCAAGCAATGTATGGGGTTGCTATACAGTGGCTTGCGAAAGTATTCACCCCCCTGGCTTTTTACCTATTTCGTTACATTACAACCTGTGTTTAAATATTTTTGTAATCCGATTTGTGTGTGATGCATCAGCACTAAATAGTTTGGTGGTCTAGTTGGCGAAGTGAAATGAGAAAAATATAGGCATAAATTAAATCTATGGGATCAAATAACTAAAAATTGGCATGTGCATATGTATTCACCCCTTTTACTATGAAGCCCCTAAAATTTCTGGTGCAAGTAATTACCTTCATAGATCACATACTTTTGACAGGACATCCACCTGTGTGCAATCTAAGTGTCACATGTCTCTCAGTATATACACTTTACCTTTTCTGAAAGGCCACAGAGGCTGCAACACCATAAACAAAAGGCACCACTAACCAAACACCATGAAGACCAAGGAGATCTCCAAACAAGTCAGGGACAAAGTTGTTGAGTAGTACAAGTTAGGGTTGGGTTATAAAAAAAAATCCCAATCTCTTATGATGCCCTGGAGCACCATCAAATCCATTATCATCAAATGGAAAGAACAAGGTACTACCACAAACCTGCCAAGAGAGGGCGCCTACCAAAACTCTCAGCCAGGGAAAGGAAGGCATTAATCAGAGAGGCAGCACAGAGATCAAAGTTAACCCTGAAGGAGCTGCAGAGTTCCCAAACAGAGACTGGAGTAACTGTCTATACGACCACAATAACCACTCCATAGAGGTGGCCTTTATGGAAGAGTGGGCAGGAGAAAAGTCTATATTTACACACAATAATTGTAAGGCTATTTAGAGTTTTCCAAAAGACATGTGTGAGACTCTCCAAATGTATAGAGGAAGGTGCTGTGGTCAGATGAGATCAAAATTTAGCTTTTTGGCCACCAAGGTAAATGTTATGTCCAAAGCAACACAGCTCATCAACCCAAGAACACCATCCCCACAGTGAAACATGATGGTGGCAGCATCATGATGTGAGGATATTTTTCAGCTGCAAAGACAGGGAAAATAGTCTGAGTCGAGGGGAAGATGGATGGTGAGAAATACAGGGGTGTTCTCGAGCAAAACCTGTTTCAATCTGTCAGTGATTTGAGACTGGGAAGGAGGTTCACCTTCCAACAAGACAATGACCCAAAGCATACTGCAAAAGCAACACTCGAGTGGTTTAAGGGGAAACGTGTAAATCTTTTGAAGTGGCATAGTCAAAGCTCAGACCTTAATCCAATTGAGAATCTGTGGTCAGACTTGAAGACTGCTGTTCACCAGAGGAAACCATCTAACTTGAAGGAGCTGGAGCAGTTTTGCCTTGAGGAATGGGCAAAAACCCCAGTGACAAGATGTGGAAAGCTCATAGAGAGTACTGACTTTAGGGGGGTGAATAGTTATGCACACTGAAGTTTTCAGTTATTTTGTCCTATTTGTTGTTTGCTTCACAAAAAAGAAAATCAAATGTTCACAGCTATAGGCATGTTCTTTACATGAACTCTCAAAAAAAAACAGTGAAATTCCAGGATGTAAGGTAGCAAAACCCGAAAAATTCCAAGGGGTGAATAGTTTCGCAAGCCACTGTATACAGTCCGTATATCAGTCATGCTAGGTGAACACTGCGTCCGTGCACCTAGCCTACAGTATATGTCTGGAGACTATTCAGATATACCGTAACGTCACCATGGCCGACCATTCAGCAGACGCTAGCTAAAAGTGTGTTCTTTCAACCTTTGTCAGTTATGTAACTGCATAGGAAAGTGCAGTAGATTGTACTTTCCTACACAGGGGGACACTGCAAAGAGATGTATACCAGGTGATATATGTCTCTTTACAGTGGGTCCCTATGGTGGACGATGCTTCAGGATGGGCACATACCTCCCGAGCGTATGCACCTGACAGTGTCCACAAGAGCAGTGTTGACCTAGCCTTAATTTGAGCCTCTATCAGAGCAATTTCAGCTGATCGTGAGAATATCGGACCCCCACCAATCCAATTGAGATGCGTCGTCAATTGTTAGGTCCTGGACAACCCTTTAACAATCCATGCAGCACATGTCTCGGGGAGAAGAAGCCACTATGTATTGAATACTAAAATAGCATATTTGCAATTTTCACTCTACAAAATTCATTGCGCACTAATTTCTGGAAAACCACAGTGGTGTCAAAATAGTCACTACACCCTTAGATGACTTTCATGAGTGTAAGTTGCAAAATGGGTTCACTTTATGAAGATTTCTGCTGTTTTGGAAGCTTAAGGGCTCTGCAAATGGTGCCCACAAACTACTCCAGGAAACTCTGCTCCCTTAAAGCCAATGTGTAGTCCCAAGGTTAAATCGAAGAAGGATCCACGTATGAGTTTCATTTCCACCTTCAATAACCAGTGATCCTCTATAAGTCAAATGCTACAAAAGCATTGGTCAGTCCTGAAAACAGAACTCATCTTGATTAAAATATTGCCTGACCGTCCCTTACTAACGGCCAGGAGAGGTAAACACTTGAAGGATATGCTAGTTAGAAGCCACTATGTGGCTAGAAACATTTCCGCATTACGAGTTATACCTTTTGCAGTACCAGTTATGTAGTATATTATGCCGCATGCACCTTTAATTTGATATATTTGGGACTTTTGTCAAGTTAACTTCTGGACCATGCCAAGGACATCAGGGCGGCATGAGATATTGAAGACATCGCAACTCTCAAACCATCCCTAGATCCTTCAAGCTGTGCCACAACTGCAACCCTGATAACCTAAAAATACGAAGTATTGACAGGGTACACTGTGGTATCAGGGGAGGAGCCGATGAACAAGTTTTGGCACAGCTTGAGTGTTGATGGATTATCACTCTGGGTACAATGGCCCCCTCTGGCCTCTGATATGAGACGAAACTTTTCCTTGACCCGCGCTGACACCAGGATCGTCGAACGTGACGTGATCGCGGCAGGAGACCCGACCTCCTCATGCGCTCAATTACCATGGCTGGAAGTCCATACACCTGCTGGGAGTGTCCATACACCTGCACACATGCCCACACAGCCCCACCCAAGAAGAACCCACGAAACGCGCGTCGGGGCTGCTGACGTGCACCAGGAAACTTGATTACATGGGTAAACCCATGCTGCAATACTAGGTAGTAATTTTTCATTACAGTGGTCAGCATACTAGGACCATATCACTTGGATTCAATACTGTGATAGAAGTATTATGGGAACACTGTTCTTTAATTTAGTGCTATCTCGTGGCCATACTACACTACTGCCTGTAACTGTTGTTGGATTAGGGATTTGACTTGCATTCTCATTAATGACCATGTATATGGATATACTTGTGTGGTGCCCTGCTGCGCATTGGTGCCACAGATCCTAGAGGGGTGCATGGACGGATTCCTCCACAAGAGGCCCTCACAGCATACACACACCTCCACCTTCCACCTCAGACCACCAGAGGGAGCCCGGATAGGGACATAAATAGGGAAGGTGGAGCTAGGCAGTTTAGTCTGGAGTAAGTCTGAAGTCTGTAAGGAGTCCAGTTACAGTCTAAGTCTGGAATCTACAGTCTAAGTCTACAGTCTGCTGCACCCAGACAGTCTGCTGCACCCAGAGAGGTTGTCAGCCCAGCCCAGACTCAGGAGCTCAGGTTAGTGAGCCTAAGGCGTGCCGACGCCAAAAGAGCAGTGAAGAGTAGCAAGGCCTACTGCCAGTGTGAAGCCTAGTCAGGGCCTTGAGCATCCGAAGGCAAGTGGAGTAAGCGAGCTACATAGGGGGCAGAGGAGCTTAGCCAGCTCACCCCAGGACCATATACCGGACACCGGGTCCGCGTCTGCAAGGATCACTAGGACCAGCAGAAACAACCGGAACCCCTGGCGAACTACATGTCCCAGGAACACCAAAAGCTGACCGTTATACCAGGGTCAGGAATCACTGAGGCCCAAGAGACCAGGGAGTGTGATCTCCAACAGAAGGCCCTACCACCAAGTCAGCAGGTGCAAGACAGAGACCAAGTTAGGCCTAGCTCCAGGCAGGTCATAAACTTATCAGGAAAAGGCAAGAAACAGGAGGCCCTACACCCGCTCACTGGGGAGAGTCCTGAAATGCACCCTTCACCCTACAGTGCCCTGGATCGTGCCTGAAACACCACCAGTAAAGGTACTGAAGTGAACTGTCGTGTGTGTGCCTAGTCTTCCTCTGACCCGGCTGGGTCCCCTCTGTCCTGCATCCCTTTTCCTACGCTGCCCTGAGGCCCCGGCTCCACCTGTGGGGAGCCGCACCAACTAAGCTGCCTGACCACCGGCCTCAGAGTACTGTAGCAGCGCTGGTGATCCTCACCAGACACCACGGGTGGCGTCACAAACTTTTCCTATCCCATACACCTTTCCCCCATTATCCATTCCTTGCTTTTTAAGAGTGGGCCCGGGAGCCGGCCACCACGACATCCCCCAAAACCAACAGCAAGGCCCGGGCGCCGAGTAGTCATCCCCATCCCCTGGGCGCGTCACTTGTAGCTACCCTCATACCTACTGATTATGTACATCATTGTCCTTGGTGATTTCTTGTTATTTGTGTCCTCACCACTGACCTACCAGTTTTATTATAAACTGTATATACTGTCAGTCCGTTGTTATGTATATTTTTTATCTTCTTTATATTTGTAATAAAAATGTACATTTTTTATCTTTACAATACATGGGGTCTAATTGTTGTTTGATTTCGAGGGGTCATTACTCCATTATATTGTAGGATTTATTTATCTGGGAGTTCCCCATTTTGAGGGACTGTGGTCCCTTCATATACTCATGGTTTCGGTGCTATGTGTTTTCATAGATTACTGTACAAAGCCTGCAGATTTTACCTGACTTATCTTGCATTACTTTACTCACAAGGTGAGAGTTGAAACTCATCAAATTTATTGGGATTCCCTTTTAGATTGCAGGTCGCACAAAGAGGCTGTACATTAATTCTCCAGTATCCAGATGAAGTACTTTAATCTATGACATTGTTAGGATTACAGCCAATATCCGGCCCGGATTGGCCTTTTACTCCCCCTTCACCTTCACATGGTCACAAAGAGAGACCTTCCAGATCTAGAAAATCCTTGCAGTCTAGAGCTCCGAGAAAAAAAGAAGCCATTTATCCCAGAGGCCATACTTCACAGGAAGTGACTCAGAGCAGAACCTCAAGAAATGGGTCTTTCTATCCTCAACTTGAGACTCAGGAAGATGTGTATTTTCCTGCATTCTCGAAAGAGACATTTTTTTTAAGGCTTGAATGGCTTAGCTACCTTATTCATTTCGTTATCGTTATATTCTTAGACAGATAATGAGGCAGCACAGTGGCTAAGTGGTTAGCACTGTTTCTTTGCAGCGCTTGGGTTCATATCCCACCAAGGACAACATCTGCAAAAAGTTTGTATGTTCACCCTGTGTTTGCATGGGTTTGCAAAGGGTTCTCTGATTTCCTCCCACACTCCAAATACATACTGAAAGGGAATTTAGATTGTGAGCCCCAATGGGGACAGAGATGATAATGTCTGTAAAGCGCTGCGGAATATGACAACGCTATATAAGCAGAGCATAATAAATAATTTCTATTTTGTCCTTTTTCTGCATTTTAATCCCAAAACTGTGTGGTACCGTGCTATTTTCTAAACATAAAGATGTCTGATGGATTGTTTCGAATTAGACTTTTGTCCAGGGTCTGAAAATATACAAACTAATCTGGAAGAATTATTTTAATTGCTGTGGAAAGTTCTCGGTTATCTTGAAGTGACCTGTAGCCACAGTATGATCAAGACTGTAGCTTGCTTCTTATTATAGAGCATCCTGCTAGCTCTTGGCAAATTCTAGTCTTGCTTTTTATAATTTGATTTCAACAGAGGTTTCCTCCTCGCTTGTTCTCCATAAAGTCCACTTTGGCCAAGACAGCAACGGATGGTGTGATCTGACACTGATGTATCTTGACCTTTGAGTTCATCTCTAATCTCTTTGAAAGTTGTTGTGGGCTCTTTTGTTACCATTCATATTATAAGTCTCTTCAATTTGTCATCAATTTTCCTCTTGCGGCCATGTCCAGGGAGGTTGACTACAGTCCAACAGACCTTCATTTTCATAATAATTTGAGCAACTGTAGTAACAGGAACTTCAAGCTGTTTGGACATGGTCTTATAGCCTTTACCTTTAAAATGCTTGTCTATTATTATCTTTCTAATCTCCTGAGACAACTCTCTCCTTAGCTCAAAATTCAGTACTGTACACATCATGATACCAAACAGCACAGTGACTACTTTTCACCCATTTAATCAGTACACACAATGATACCAAACAGCACAGTGACTACTTTTCACCCATTTAATCAGTACACACCATGATACCAAACAGCACAGTGACTACTTTTCACCCATTTAATCAGTACACACCATGATACCACACAGCACAGTGACTACTTTTCACCAATTTAATCAGCATACTGATTGATTACAAGTTTTTAGACACCTATGATGCTAATAACAAGACACACCTTAGTTTAACATCATTTTTGTCTAAGCCATTTTCATTAGTTTATTTTTTTATTTTTCTGTTGAGCCACAATTAAAAAACAAAATGCAATGTCAGATTTTCATTAGTTGATATTCAGTAAATTTAAATTGAAAATTACTTTTGTCAGTTTCAATTTATTTCATTGACCATTGTGGGTTTTTCTTACTTTAGGGTACCAACAATTTTGTCCACATGTGCAATATGTATCCCAAGCCTTGCTCTCTCAACTCTCCAAAAAGAGACATAATTGGCTGTCATTAGATTGAGGATCTGAAGCCTGATAGCACATATACTCATCTGGATATGCTAAATACTGAAGAAGCTACACCCAAACTAACACATTTGATAAGTTACAGTTATGTTAACAGGCATTAAATCTCATTTAATAAGTATTATATATTAGGCTTATGAATTACATCACTTATGCGGATGAAACCTTTTATTTATTGAAAGACCGCTTCCTATTAGTGCATACCGTTTTAGACACTTTTGGAGTGTGATATAATTTTATTCCCCTAGGGTTCCAAGGAGAATGTCTTTTCTCATCACCAGTCTCTTTTTTTCTCTCTCCCTTTTTATCTAACCTTTAGGAGCATTCACAACACCCATTCATGTCTGCTCTCTGAATGTCACAAAATCGGAGCCAAATACTCTTATCAATTAGGCTAAGTTCAATGTCAAGCAGCAGCTGCAAAATCAAGCAAGATTTTAGAGTGAATAAAAAGACAGATAAAATCCTGTGATCTCAACATATTGTTGCCCCTTTATAAATCCCTTGTAAGGCCACATCTAGAATATGGGATCCAATTTTGGGCCCCACATTTTAAAAAGGATATTCGGAAGTTAGAGACAGTTCAAAGGCAGCAACTAGATTACTACAAGGTAATAATAATAATTTTTAATTACCGGTATATAGCGCCAACATATTCCGCAGCACTTAACAATTAAGCGGGGACATATACAGACAATGAATTCAATACAAGTTAAGACAGTTTAAGCAGTTATATTAGGAGTGAGGTCCCTGCTCGCAAGCTTACATTCTACAAGGGAATAGGGGGGCATAATAGGTGAAAAGTGCTTATTATTTCAGGTCCAGCAATTACAGTATACTAAATAGGGATTTTCATATAGAGCTGCATGATCTGGTCATCAGCCAGTATGTTTAAGTGCAATTATCAAGTGCAGTTATCGTGTGCATGGAGTTTGTGGAGACAGATGAATAGGAGGGAGCAGATTCTGAATAATATTTGGAAGGAGGAAAAAGGGGAAAGTTAGTTTACTGAATTGAGGTGATATGCTTGTTTAAAGAGATGGGTTTTTAAAGCATGCTTGAAGATATGGCGGCTAGGTATCAGTCGGATCATCTGGGGTAGTGGATTCCAGAGAAAGGCGCAGCAGGAGAGAAGTCTTGGAGACGGAGGTGCGAGGTTCGGATTATGGGGATGTTAGTCTTAGGTCATTTGTAAAACGGAGGGCATGTTTAGGGCGATAGACAGAGATGAGAGAGGAGATATAAGTCGGTGCAGAACTGTGGAGAACTTTGTGGGTGAGAGCGATAAGTTTATATTGGACCCTGTAGCAAATGGGTAACCAGTGTAATGACTGGCACAAGATGGAGGCATCAGTGAAGCGGCTGGACAGAAATACGACCCTGGTTGCCGCATTCAGGATGGAGTGGAGACGAGAAAGTTTGGTAAGAGGGAGACCAATCAGAAGAGAGTTGCAGTAGTCCAGACGAGAGTGAATAATGACGACAGTAAGAGTTTTAGCAGTTTCAAGGGTGAGAAAAGGTCGGATTCTGGAGAGGTTTTTAAGATGCAGGTGACAAGAGCAAGTGAGTGATCGGATATAGGGAATAAAGGAAAGTTTAGTGTCGAATATGACCCCAAGGCAGCGGGCGTGCTGCTTGGGAGCTATGGTTGACCCCTCCAAGGTAATTTAAATGTCAGGTAGAGTTAGGAAACACAAGAAGTTAAGTTTTGGCAAAATTCAGGTTAAGATAGAGGGAGGACATGATGTTAGAGACAGTAGACTAACAATCCTTTGCATTTTGTATTAGGGTAGGGGGTGATGTCAGGAGAAGAGGTGTATAATTGGGTGTAGTCAGCATAGAGATGATACTGGAACCCAGATCTGCTGATTGTTTGTCTATTAGGGGCAGTGTATAGAGAGAAGAGGAGGGGGCCTAGGACTGAGCCCTGCGGAACCCCGATATTAAGGGGACGAGGAGAGGAAGAGGAGAGGAAGAGGAGCCGGCAAAAGATACAGTGAAGGAGCAGTCAGAGAGGTAGGAGGAGAACCAGGAGAGAACGGTGTCCTTGAGGCCTATAGAGCGGAGCATAGTGAGGAGGAGCTGGTGATCCACAGTGTCAAATACAGCAGAGAGATCCAGGAGAATCAGCAGGGAGCAATGACCTTTGGATTTAGCTGTTAATACATTGATTGAGTGTAAAGAGCAGAAACCAGATTACAAAGGGTCGAGAAGAGCGTTATCTGAGAGATAGCGGATTAGACAGGATTGGACCAAGCATTCCAGGAGTTTAGAGATGAATGGAAGATTAGAGACCGGTCTGTAGTTAGCAGCGCAGAGAGACTGCAGGAAATGTGAGGGAATAGGGTCACTGTTGCAGGTTGTAGGCCGAAAAGAAGCGAGGGACTGGGTGACTTCTTCTGTAACAGGCTCAAAGATCGCAAGTGAGCTTGAAGTGCGGCAGGGAAGGGGATCCAGGCACTGAGGACATTGGACTGAAATGTCCTGATGGATGTGGTTGATTTTTTTCTAGGAAGTGGCCAGATCCTCACCGCTGAGGTTGGTCATGTGGGCCTGTACTTTAGGGCTCAGGGGGGAGTATAAGGTTTCAAAAAGTCATTTTGGATTGTTAGCTAGTGAAGTGATGAGGGTGGTGAAGTAGGATTGTTTGGCCAGACGGAGGGCAGAGTTATAGGTTTTTAGCATGAACTTATAGTGGATGAAATCCTCTGCTAAAAGTGATTTTCTCCACTGACGCTCAGAGCACCTTGAGCAAGGCTGAAGAAAACGTGTTTGTAGCATGTGCCAGGGCTGCCGTTGTCTGTGTCGGGTCTTTCTATATCTAGAAGGTGCTGCTTCATCTAGGGCACTCTTCAGTGTATTATGTAGTGTGACAATGCTAAGTCTGGACAGGAGAGGGAAGAGATGAGAGCTAAAGATGTATGCAGATTGTCCATAAGCTGCTGGGTATTAATGATACATGTATTCCTATAAGTGTGGTAAGTGGGGGTGTCCCGGGTGAGGAGACAATTCTTGACAGAGAAGGAAAGAAGGTTGTGATCTGAGAGCGGGAGAGGGGACTTAGTAAAGTCATGCAGCTAGCAGAGACAGGAGAAGACCAAGTCCAGAGTATTCCCGTCTTCATGCGTAGGATAATTAGTAGACTGAGAGGTCAAATGAAGAGGTTAGAGAAAGTAGATGAGAGGCAGACTGGGAGAAGGGATTATCGATGGGGATATTAAAGTCTCCCATGATGAGGGTGGGGATGTCACAGGATAGAAAGTGAAGAAGCCAGGTGGCAAAGTGATGCAGGAACTGGCGGGAGGAGCCTGGAGGGCGATACACAACCGCAGGGAGAATGGTTTGAAGAGTCTGATGGTGTGGACTTCAAAGGAAGGAAACATAAGTGAGGGAACTGGGGGAGGGGTGGGGGATGATCTGGAAAACACATTGTCTTGAAGGGAGAAAACCAACACCTCCACCTTGTCTGTTCTCAGGTCTAGTGGTATTTGAAAATTTCAGCCCACCAAACGAGAGAGCAGCAGCGGCGATGGTGTCTGACAGCTGGATCCAGGTTTCTGTAAGAGCCAGAAGGTTAAGGGAATTAGAGAGGAAAAAATCATGAATGTAAGTTAGTTACACTGACACTGCGTTCCAGAGGGCACAATGAAAAGCGATAGGAGCAGGCATGCACTGAATGTTAAGAAGATTAGCAGGGTTTCTATATGCAACTGGAAGAGAGTTATGTATACTAGTGGGGTGAGGCCCAGGGTTGGGGGAGATATTGACAGCGACTAGGAGGAGAAAAAAAGAGAAAGAGCAGGTGGTGCAATGATCTGTATGAATGTTTTGAGTGCTGTATGGTGGTAGTGGATAGTTTGGAGTGGGTGAGAAGTGTCAGTAGAGCCTAAGAGTTATACATGGGAGAGGGGAGAAGGAAGGGGTTGATGTGGAGAAAGTGCATAGAATGTGTTAAAGGGATGTAACGCCTCTCATATGATGAGAGGTTGGAAAAGTTGAGCTTGTTCAGTTTAGAGAAAAGACGCACAGAGGAGATCTCATTTATATGTATAAATACATGTGTGGTCAATATCAAGGACTGGCAAATGACTTATTCCTTCCAAAGTCCTTATGAAGGACCAGGGGGCACTCATTACAGGTGGAAGAAAGGCAATTCCAGCAGCTAAATAGGAAAGGATTCTTTACAGTTAGAGCAGTCAGACTGTGGAATGCCGACCACAAGAGGTAGTAATGGCCGACACTATAACAGCTTTTAAAAAGGGTCGGATGCTTTTTTCACAACAGATGGCACTATGGGTGATAAATAATATAGTGATAGAAAAATGTATAACTGGTAGAGAAAAGTTGAACTTTATGGATTATATGCACATGTCCTCTTATTTGCAGGAGACGTTTTCTATCAGGGAATGTTTCTACCCTGCATGACAGATATTTTACATCCTGAACACGTAGACCCAATCCGAATTCTAAGGGTACCTCATGTTACCCTGGTGGGTGTGGACCCACTACGCCACGGGCTGGGCTTACCTTGGAGCGGTGTAACTAAGTGACTACTGGGTCTTCACTAGAGCCTCTGATGGTGAGGATAAGTTTTGCTGCCGGTAGTCACCAGGGACCACTCCAAGGCAAGTCCCTGGGTCCGCAGCAGCTAACCGGAAGGTAAGAGACACGGGTACGAGGTACAGAGGGGTGAGACAGAGACGTAGTCAGACTGTCCGAGGTCAGGGCAGGCAGCACAGGATCAGTAAACTTAGCCAAGGTCAGGTTAGGCAAGATGGGTAAACAAGCCAGGTCGTTAACCCTAGAACGCATACCTGGGGCCTCGCAGGCCCGCCCTGTTAATTGTTTTCTATTTTCTGCAAGATTACTTTAGTTAGAATTTTGAAACTCTAGGTATTCCTCAGATATATAGTTGTTTGTCATTTTTGTTTGAGTTATTCCATGTTATTTGCACACGGGCCTAAAAGGCCCCAGGTATGTGAAAAAGTAGATTTTTATGGTCATGCGTTCTAGGGTTAACAGGAAGCGAAACAGAAGTATACATAAACGTTTGCTATCAGATTAGGAACCAACGTTCGGATGGGGAGTCGTAGAAGGAGCTGCTTATTAAATGCCCTGCTAGCACGGGATAGGCAAGGGAAGCTAATTTCTGCAGGACACAGTAGGGTTAAATTCCTGCAGAAACCGGCCATGCTCTCCTAAGGCTAAATGAATGCTATAGCAGATACAGGAGTGCTGCAAGAAGCAGACTCATCAGGGCGGCCTGACATGGGGAGAAACCGTACAGTAAGTAGAGAAGCACTGACGAGGCATACGAGTTACCACCATAACACCTCAACTTTGATCCACAAAAACTTACCGCATTAAGTACTGGACACACTGACCAACTCAAATGGTGGGTATGTTTTTCTGAAAATTAAGGTGACCGGTCAAACCATCACAGGGCAAATTGGTATTTAACCCAACCTGGATCCAGATTGCGTAGGCAGTTCCATTCTACATAAGCTTTCAAGAGGGCATTTGTCTGATTGGAAGCGATTATTTCACAATACCTTAACTCACCCACGGCTACAAGTTATATTCCAGTTTCTCAATTATTTCTGATCTGACTGCTGTTGCATCTCTTTCCAGATCAGGGACTACTCCCAAGCCCACTAGTCTTATAGTCACATTGCCATGTTTGGAGTGACCCCATAATCCATTGTTATAGTCATTAAAGCTGATCTTGACCGTGATGAAGAATCTTTACATACCAAGATGAAAAAGAAAATGCATACTCAAGATGGATAAATCCTCTCTAGAGAACTTTAAAGAACAGGAGGTAACAGCTGCTATCACAAATACCCAGCCTGGGAACAGACCTGGCCCAGATGGCTTTACACCAAGTTTTTATAAGACATTATATACCCCATGTTGATTAGGGTCTTCTATCACGCTTCCGCAAATTTACCTTTCCCATGTTAATCCCAAATGGGCCATGTGAGGTTATTCCTAAACCTGGGAGAGTACTCCCCCCACTCTGCACAAAATGTTGGCCTATTTCACTCATCAATATGGATGTCCCGTAATTTTGTCCAGCATAGAAAGTTATGAAACCTTGCAAATAATTTATTAGGGGATTTGTTGTCAAACCCCTGCTTTTCAAGCCAATTTCCATTGATATCAGAAAGTACTCATTTGGAGTACAGATGATGACAGTGATGGGGCAGCTCATGTATCCTCCTCAGAACAATCTCCTGCAGCAGCTTGGTGAACAAGTTGAACCTGTTTTGACAGGTTTTTGGAGGAAGCCTTTTACGCAAGCAATTGGGCTTTGCTAAGAGCCACATTGGAACAAATTAGCTTCTGACCTGGCATGATAGATAAGCCGTTCCCCTTGTGCAGTAATCCAACAGCACAATTCCTACTAATGGCATAATTTCAGGTGCATTTTCCTTTAAGAATGCAACAAGACATATCTCCTCACTCCCCTGCTGTATGTACTTGGTAACAAAAACCAGGCAACATCAGGAGGCGGTCATGATTTCAAAAACTACTTTCATAGTAACAGATGTAGCAAAAGAGAACATGGCTGAATTTATGGCCCCCCACCGACTGCCCTTCTCCACCGGGCACACACACCGGCAACTCGTGGTACCCTTCTTCCCTGGTGGCATACATTTGCACGTTCCAGCCCCAAGTGCCCATTTTCCCTCCGTAACATATATTTGTACCCCCCCCCCCCCATTGCTTTCTCCACCGGTCACATACTTGCACCTTGCGGCTCTCCCATAGCCCCATCTTCCTGGTCAAATCACTCAACACATTCCAGAAAGCCATTGCCCCTTCTTCCCCAATCAAATATACTTGCACCTTCCCCATGACCCCCAGTCATTCTTTGGAAACTTGTAGTTCCCCATTGCCCCTTCTCCGCTGGTCACATATACTTGCACCTTGTGACGCCCCGTTCCCCCTTTTACATATTTGCACCTTACTACCCCCCTTTGCCTTTTCTCACTCAGTCACATATACTTGCATGTTCCAGCCCCCTCCCATTACTGTTTCTTCCAAGCCATATATACTTGCACTTTGTGGCCTCCACCCACTGCCCCTTCTCTCCCGGTTACATATTTGCACCTTACGGCTCCCCCATTGCCCCTTCTCCCTCAGTCACATATTTACACTACACCCAGGCCCCCCATTACCCCTTTTAACTTGTCACATATACTTGCACCTTTCGACCCACCCCATTGCCCCTTCTGCATCAGTCTCATATTTCCACCTTGCGGCCCACCATTACTCCCCTGTCAGCCTCATATTTCCACCTTCCAGCCCCCCATTACCCCTTCTGCGTCACTCATATTTCCCCCTTGCAGCCCCCCATTATTCCTTCTCCATCAGTCTCATATTTCCACCTTGCGGCCCCCCATTACCTCTTCTCAGTCAGTCTCATATTTCCACCTTGCAGCCCCCCATTACCCCTTCTCCGACAATCTCATATTTCCACCTTGCGACCCCCCATTACCCCTTCTCCGTCAGTCTCATATTTCCACCTTGCGGTCCCCCCATTACATCTTCTCCGTCAGTCTCATATTTTCACCTTGCGGCCCCCCCCCATTACCCTTCTCCGTCAGTCTCATATTTTCACCTTGCGGCCCCACCCATTACCCTTCTCCGTCAGTCTCATATTTCCACCTTGCGGCCCCCCCCATTACCCTTCTTCGTCAGTCTCATATTTCCACCTTGCAGCCCCCCATCACCCCTTCTCCGTCAGTCTCATATTTCCACCTTGTGGTCCCCCCATTACATCTTCTCCGTCAGTCTCATATTTCCACCTTGCGGCCCCCCCATTACCCTTCTTCGTCAGTCTCATATTTCCACCTTGCAGCCCCCCATCACCCCTTCTCCGTCAGTCTCATATTTCCACCTTGCGGTCCCCCCATTACATCTTCTCCGTCAGTCTCATATTTCCACCTTGCGGCCCCCCCATTACCCTTCTTCGTCAGTCTCATATTTCCACCTTGCAGCCCCCATCACCCCTTCTCCGTCAGTCTCATATTTCCACCTTGCGGCCCCCCCCATTACCCTTCTCCGTCAGTCTCATATTTCCACCTTGCAGCCCCCCATCACCCCTTCTCCGTCAGTCTCATATTTCCACCTTGCAGCCCCCCATCACCCCTTCTCCGTCAGTCTCATATTTCCACCTTGCAACCCCCCATCACCCCTTCTCCGTCAGTCTCATATTTCCACCTTGCGGCCCCCCATTGCCTCTTCTCCTTCGGTCACATATACTTTCACCTTCCTGCCCCACTTTTCCCCTGGTCACACACAACGGCCCCTGCTACCTTTTATCGGCCCTTCTCTCCCTGTGATCACCATTACTGATCCCCCTGAGCGGTTTCTCCACACAGCACCCAGCCCTAACCATCAGGACACACTCCACCCTGACCCTAAACATCACAAACTATCATCTCGAGCAAGGCCGCTCTTTCTTATATACAGAAAAATCACGTGGCCACAGGCGTCACGCCCTCTTCCTGCAATTCTTTACCAATAGCTACCGCCCACTTTCGGACTGTACCATCCGTGACGCACCACTGTAATATCACTCGTCTATTCATTTAATTTATCTTATCCAGAGTCTTATATTTTACTGATTAAGCCTATAAAAAATACTCACCAATACTTTGAAAAATATCGATGCAGGACAAAGTATCTTAAATGTTCTTCCCTAGTAGTAGAATTATTGGTATGATCCTGAGTCGGGCTTTGCGCCTGCGCAGTGCTCTGTGGAACTGTCATGGCCGCATTAGGACGGAGGAGCACTAGGGACATGACTGGTGCCGGGGTATTTCGGTGTCCCTCGGCCTGTGGGGCCTGGTATGGCTGCCTGCTCCTTGTCATAGTCTCCTGCCTGTTACCCTCGGGGATTCGGGGCAATGTCTGCAGGGTGAAGGTGAGGAATATACATACATACACATATATATATATGCAATATTTCAATGCACTTTGTTTATAATGAGAGCTCTCTGCTTGCTGTCACTGAATAGAGGCACATTTACATTCTGACGTCCTAATTACATATTAAACAGTTGGATTTTTTGCAATTTGTGGGTTATAATGTGACCGCCATTCATTGCCTTACATTACGGTGTGGAGATTGAATGAGTGGGATTTTTTTAGCTATGGTATTAGGAGCTGAGCCGCCACCGTCCTCCGCGGGGCCCGCGTCACACAGCCGGACGGTTGAGGGGCCGCGTCACACAGCTGGATGGTTGGGGGGCCGTGTCACACAGCCGGCATCGTAAATGCATTTTAGGTGATGCGTTCATAGTAGAGCATCCCTTTTTGGGTGCCCATCGTGCTTTCTGACGTGTTTGCCGGGTACTGATGGGTCTCCATGGCAGTTGGGAGCCGTCTGAGAGCCTCCGCTACCATCATACTGGTGTTCCTGTGAAGCACGGCATTAGGAGATGTTTAATTTCATTATATACTTCAGTAGCACTAGTGTAGTACATTGTAGAAGTGATCAAACGATCATAGGTCCAGGAAACATTTTAAAAAAATTATATAGTAAAAAAATAAAGCAAAAAATCTATTTTAATAATAAATAGTGTGTGTGTATATATATATTTATATACAGTACAGAAGGCATCAAAACTATGAATTAACACATGTGGAATTATATACTTAGCAAAAAAGTGTGAAACAACTGAAAATATGTCTTATATTCTAGGTTCTTCAAAGTAGTCACCTTTTGCTTTGATGACTGCTTTGCACACTCTTGGCATTCTCTTGATGAGCTTCAAGAGGTAGTCACCGGAAATGGTTTTCACGTCACAGGTGTGCCCCGTCAGGTTTAATAAGTGGGATTTCTTGCCTTATAAATGGGGTTGGGACTCTCAAGAAGGAGAGTGATGGGGTGCTACGCCAGATGACCTGGCCTCCAGTCACCAGACCTGAACCCAATCGAGATGGTTTGGGGTGAGCTGGACCGCAGAGTGAAGGCAAAAGGGCCAACAAGTGCTAAGCATCTCTGGGAACTCCTTCAAGATTGTTGGAAGACCATTTCCAGTGACTACCTCTTGAAGCTCATCAAGAGAATGCCAAGAGTGTGCAAAGCAGTCATCAAAGCAAAAGGTGGCTACTTTGAAGAACCTAGAATATAAGACATATTTTCAGTTGTTTCACACTTTTTTGTTAAGTATATAATTCCACATGTGTTAATTCATAGTTTTGATGCCTTCAGTGTGAATGTACAATTTTCAAAGTCATGAAAATACAGAAAAATCTTTAAATGAGAAGGTGTGCCCAAACTTTTGGTCTGTACTATGTATATGTATATGTATATATATATATATATATATATATATATATATATATATATATATATATATATATATATATATATATATATATATATATATATATATATATATATATATATAACCCCCCCCTTGCATATTTGATATTGCCGTGTCAGTAAAAATCTGATATCTTGAAATAGAAAATGATTTAACCTGTAAGATAAACATTAGAACAAAAAAAAATGATCACACCAGAATTGTTCTTTTTCCAAACAGAAAAAAATGCAATATAAAGCAATTACAACATAGTATGTACTCCAAAATGGTGAAAGTGTATAATGAAGTTTTTCTTACAAAACACAAGTCATCTTATAGCTATGTGGACAGAAAAAAAAATAAAATTATTTGGTCTTTGGGGGCTGCAGGATTTCCGCCATGTTGCATTTACTCTGTTTGCTTTTCATTTTCAGGCAGTCGACGGGAGAGAATCAGAGAGTTGTGGAGCAAACCTGGATTTGGAGCATTCGTTTGAGCTTGGTAAGTGATCAGACGTTGCCGGTGACTTTATAAAATAAATTTATGTCATATAGCTGAAGGGGGGGGGGTCAAGCGCTGAGGCTGTAACGTGTTAAGCAGGTGACAGCTGTGGTATACAGCCGGCATCTGCCGATAGCAGCAGCGACCAGAGCTAGCTTTGATTGCTGCTGGTTAATTATGTAGATGCTGTTGTCAGTCGGTTGGATCGCAGGTACCCATGTGAATCGTCACCCATCTCTATTGCTGTGGCATGATTGTGGCATGCCCATTGGTTACCATGAATCCTGGGGGCCTGCAGAAGGCCCCCATAGCTGCCATTTTGGTACTCCTACGAAGAGGAGAAGAAATCCCAAGTCCTCATACAGCTAGGTAGATGAAAAAATAGTCCTGGCTCTTGGAAGCAGGGGAGAGAAATGGAAATATTGTACTTCTTGTATTGTAAAACAGATGACAGTATCAGCTTTAAGAAGCGGGGGCTGCTGATCTGGGGTCCCGCTGCCGACCATAGCGTCTCTATTCTACAGAAGCAATTGACCGAAGATGAGAGGAACAAATTAAGAGTAAGTGGTGACTACCGAAATACTGGTTATACGGTGCGGTGATTACTATGCTGATTATTATTTTTTCTGTCTGGCAGGATATTGCAAACCTCAATGGACTTTACAGGATCCGAATCCCCCGTAAACTGGGAGTTACTGAAGAATCCCATGAGTACGTCACGTCTTTTGTACGAGTGGTATGTTCAGCTCCGTCCAGTAGGGATCAATCGGGGTAAAACCGATTTTAGGCCAAGTCCCAGCCCTAATGATAAATTTGTCAGAAAGGCTTCTGCTTGCCCGCTGCCAGTGACTGACAGGGAGAGACTCGTCACTCCAGGGCAGCGGGCGGGAAAGAAATTTAAGTAGGGCATTGGTACAATTATTGCGGCCGCCTGGAAGTTATCACTTGCCAGACACCCCACTTGCTTTCATGCATGCAACATATATAATACAAAGCTATGCACAAATCTGTGGCAAATCCAACCCATAATAGAAGAGGACGGTCACATCCGGAGACGTCACTTCCCAGCACCTCCTCTTCTACGCCACTTTTTTTTTTTTTCCCCATTTTTTAAATTTAGTTTGTAGGAGGCCCAGAATTACACCCGTTTGTGACTTGAGGACTGATTGTTAAAGGGTTAATCCCATCTTCAAGGATGCTGTTGGATAGGGCGTGTAAAAACAAACACTTTTGCAATTTACTGCTTATTAAAATTTGCAGCCGTTCTTGAGATATCAACAGTTTTTGCTTTTAGAGGCTGTTTCCTAAGAGACCGACCACCGCTGCTGTCTGGCTTATAATATTTAGGCTGAAGCTGACCGGGATTGGGAAGGTTACAGTGCTCTATATAGATCCTGACTGGCTTCAAAAAGCTCTTACAAGCTCAATAGAAAAGAGCTTGTAAGCACTGCAGATTTTGGTGGTCTGTTTCCAAGGCAACCACAATAGTATTAATATTTCAAGAACGGCTGTAAATTTTAACCAGCAATAAATTGCAAAATTGCTTGTATTTATAAATATTATCCATTTATGAAGATAGAAATAACCCTTTATTTTTATTTATTTATTTATTTTTTAATGGCTTTTTTTCCCCCCAGTGCTCCTTGGTTGAATCTCACCTCTCTGATCAAATCTCCGTCCATACCGACATTTCCGGGAACATCGTGGGAGTGTCCATAGTGACCTTCCCCGGATCCTGCAGCGGCGCAGAGGTGGAAGATGTGGATCTGGAGCAGTTTAACACCACGGTCTTCATCCAGCAGCCGATTCCCGCGGCGGTGTGAGTTCATCCCCAGTGTTTTGTCTTTTCACACGTGGTCTTGTCTGCTCAGATCTCACCTTATCTCCTGTTCCTTAGGCCGGAGACGGCGGCTTTCATCGAACGTCTGGAGATGGAGCAAGCGCAAAAAGCCAAGAATCCTCAAGAACAGAAATCCTTTTTTGCTAAATATGTAAGTTTTGGATTTTACATTTCCTGCTTTAAAGTTCTTCCTGTTTAAAGAGGTCGACAACCCCAAATTTCAAAGACGCGGGTCCAGCTTATCCAAGTGATTGTGGCCGGTCATACGTTCCCCTTAGTCACCGCCAGAGTAATAGTGGCAGCAGCGGACCCTCCTAGTTCAGTATAGTGACAATGTGAGCGCCCCCTGAAGACCTCCCGTTTTCAGGATATTTTGTGACTGTCTTGTCTCTCCCTCCTTGCAGTGGCATTTAATACTAGGAGGGGCAATGTTGCTAATGTTAACCAATTCGGCGAAAGTACCGAGAGAGCCAGGACAGCAGGCCTGAGGAACCGAAGTAATATACCTCAACCTTATCCCTCCTCTACCTACTCGCTCTTCTTTCTCTGAGCTCTGAGACCAAACTAACAAAAGCAACTAATAAATAGGGAAACGCCAACTTTTATTTATTTTATTTTTTTTGCATTTATTCACCCCACTCATTGGAAATCAGATTTATTGGCAAAGTTTGCAAACTTTCTGCTGTTCATCACAACTGATATAACAAGCGGTTTCTCAAAATTAAGCACAAAATGTCACTTTTATGGACTACTGCAGTCTCAGGATTATTCACCCCCTTCATGACAAGTGACTTCAGTACTTAGTAGAGCCCCTGCACGCTGTAGGACTCCATTGCCAGAGGAAGCACAGCAATCACAGATCATCAACGAGCCCCCCCACCATGCTTCACCTGTAGGCTTGGGCGAGCCCCCCCGCCATGCTTCACCTGTAGGCTTGGGCGAGCCCCCCCCGCCATGCTTCACCTGTAGGCTTGGGCGAGCCCCCCCCGCCATGCTTCACCTGTAGGCTTGGGCGAGCCCCCCCCGCCATGCTTCACCTGTAGGCTTGGGCGAGCCCCCCCCGCCATGCTTCACCTGTAGGCTTGGGCGAGCCCCCCCGCCATGCTTCACCTGTAGGCTTGGGCGAGCCCCCCCGCCATGCTTCACCTGTAGGCTTGGGCGAGCCCCCCCGCCATGCTTCACCTGTAGGCTTGGGCGAGCCCCCCCGCCATGCTTCACCTGTAGGCTTGGGCGAGCCCCCCCGCCATGCTTCACCTGTAGGCTTGGGGCGAGCCCCCCCGCCATGCTTCACCTGTAGGCTTGGGCGAGCAACCCCGCCATGCTTCACCTGTAGGCGTGGACGAGCCCCCCCGCCATGCTTCACCTGTAGGCGTGGACGAGCCCCCCCGCCATGCTTCACCTGTAGGCGTGGATGAGCCCCCCCCCCCCCGCCATGCTTCACCTGTAGGCGTGGATGAGCCCCCCCCCCCGCCATGCTTCACCTGTAGGCTTGGGCGAGCAACCCCGCCATGCTTCACCTGTAGGCGTGGACGAGCCCCCCCCCCCGCCATGCTTCACCTGTAGGCGTGGACGAGCCCCCTGCCATGCTTCACCTGTAGGCGTGGACGAGCCCCCCGCCATGTTTCACCTGTAGGCTTGGGCGAGCAACCCCGCCATGCTTCACCTGTAGGCGTGGATGAGCCCCCCCCCCCCGCCATGCTTCACCTGTAGGCGTGGACGAGCCCCCCCCCCCGCCATGCTTCACCTGTAGGCGTGGACGAGCCCCCCGCCATGCTTCACCTGTAGGCGTGGACGAGCCCCCCGCCATGCTTCACCTGTAGGCGTTTGATTTTTATATATAATATATTGTTCCTCCTTCAGACATGCCACTGATCCATAAGCCCAAAAAATTTCAGTTTTGCATCATTGCGCCACAGAACAAAATCCCCAACTTCTGTGGCTTATTTCTATGGTTGTGAGCAGACTAGAGCGGGCTTTTCTTGTGCTTTTGGATGAGTAGAGATGGCTTTTTGGAGTTTGGGCATGGACATCTTTAGTGTTTAGTATACACCTTTTACAGTATCTGCATACGACATCTTATAGGCGCTGACTTATCCACTGGGTCTTAGAAGCAAAGACGATTCAGGGAAAAAAAATCTCATTTTGTGAACACAGGCTAATTCTTAGACTCTGGTAGTCAGTAAAAGTGTCATTAAGTGTTGAATTTAGAGAAACCGCTTATTATATCAGTCATGTTGAGCTATTTACATTGTTCTTGTTTCACAGGTTTATTGCAAACAGCAGAAAGTTTGTATATTCTGCTAATAAACCTGATTTTGCAATAGTTTTGATTGCAAGTTTCAGAAGCCAGTTTTACATTGCAATTGCTGCTTTTCGCCACCAGATGGTGCAAAGGAGCTATATGCGCTGAAAATGGTGATCGGAGATTTCAGAAATGATATATAAAGTGTTAGCATATGTTATCAGAATACACCCGGTGCTGGGGATGTATAATTTACAAGCTTGACTGTTTCTACTTCCATTGACAAAAATCTATATTACATCTATATGTCGTGGAGCTGTTGAGTGAAAGCGCCACACCTTGTCCACAGGTTACAAGTGGTATTGCAGCTCAGCCCCATTGAATGCAACACCAGACACAACCTTTCGGAAAGAGCCTGTAAGCGCTGCACTCCTTGTCTAGGAAGTCAGACTGCAGAAGTGGCAATGCTTTTGGATTTTTAATAAGGGGTTAATTTTATAGCGGCCTGTTTTTTACTAGCGCTTTATTTTATTTTCCATTTATGACATCCCCTTTTAATGATTAATCCGCAGTCTCCACTTGCACCTGATCACGGACAGTCGTCATTGTGTCTTTTGGATGCACACCAAAAAAAAAAAAAGAAAAATAAGCCTTCACTTCTTAGGAAACAATATCTATTTTTGTCTGCTGCACGTAGCTGGGTGTAAAGGAGGTTGTCCTGACCTGGATCCTGCGCCCTGCAGACATGGAGTCATTGTCAGGTGCTGCGGGCGTAGAAGGTGACAGCACTGCTGCCAGGAGGGTTTACTGAGCACAGCGGCCAAAGTGTTAGCCGGGACCCGCCACATTGTGAGAGCAAGGGGGGAAAGAAGAGGAACCTACAGTGGGGAAAATACGTATTTACACTGCCAATTTTTGCAAGTTTTCCCACCTACAAAGAATGAAGAGGTCTGTATTTTTTATCGTAGGTCACTTCACCTGTGAGAGACAGAATCTAAAAAAATGGCAGAAAATCACATTGTATGATTCTTAGGCTATGTGCCCACGATGCAGAAATGCTCCGGATTTTTCCTGAGCGTTTCTGCATCTCCCTGGCAGAAAAAACGCATGCATATTAATTCTGTGGTACCCGGGTCTGGAGGAGCGTCTCCTCTTCTCCAGACCCGGGTACCATCCGCACATTGAATCGCTTAACCGGTTCCCGACCGCCCACTGTAGATAAACGTCGGCGCTTGCCGGGCTCTGTGCAGCGCCGACGTTTAAAAACGGTGGGTGGTCTCGCAGCGCTCAGGACCCCCAGGGTCCTGCAAGCGCTGCGATTCCGGTGCAGAGCGTTAGCTCTGACAGGGAACATCATCGGGACCTGATTAGATCAGGTCCCAGTGATGTTAACCCTTAGCTGTCTTCTATATGCTGTGATCTATAGTGATCGCGGCATATAGGAGACAGCAGGAGGAGAGGGGGTCGTCAACTTACCTCTCCGAAGACCTCCGAGTCCTTCCAGGACCTGGGGTTGCTATGGCAGCTGGAGGTCACATGACCGCCTCCAGCTCTGCCATATATGGTGTCCTGTCTGGCTCAGCTGCAGCTGTAGCCAGACAGGAGACTCTGACTGAAACAGTCAGGGAAGATCTCATGTAATGTAATATATGTCTATTACATTACATGAGATCAGAGATCAGAAAAATAAAAATTAATGTCCCATACAGGGACTAAGAAAAAATGTGAAAAAAAGTAAAAAAAAAGTTTTTAAACTATTAATAAAAAAATCACAAAATAAATAAAAATAAATAAATAAAATATTAAACCAATAAATCCGTATATTTTTACAAAACCAAAAAAAGTACACATATTTGGTATCGCCGCGTCCGAAACAACCCGAGCTATAAATCTGTCACACTAATTAACTCCTTCTGTGCACACCGTAATAAAAATAAATAAAAAACGGAGCAAAAAAATATGCTTTTTCATCATATTGCCAAACAAAAAGTGGAAAAAAAATGCGATCAAAAAACAAAATAGAAATAAAAATGGTACCGCTGAAAACGTCATCTTGTTACGCAAAAAAAAAGCCGCCATATAGCTCCATCAGCCGAAAAATAAAAAAGTTATAGCGCTCAGAATAAAGCAATGCAAAAAAAATATTTTTTTCTATAAAATAGTTTTATTGTGTAAAAGCGCCAAAACGTAAAAAAAATACAGTAAGTGTAGTATCGCTGTAAACGTACTGACCCGAAGAATAACGCTGCCTGATCACTTTTACCACACGCAGAACGGCATAAAAAAAAACCTCAAAAAACAATTCCTGAATTGTTTGTTTTTGTTAATTTTACCTCCCAAAAAACGGAATAGAAAGCGATCAAAAAATGTCACGTCCCCAAAAATGGTACCAATAAAAATGTCAACTCGTCCCGCAAAAAACAAGCCGTCACATGACTCTGTCGGCCGAAATATGCAAAAATTATAGCTCTCAAAATATGCCGATGCAAAAACTAGATTTTGCAAAAAAAGCGTCTTTTAGTGTGTGACAGCTGTCAGTCATAAAAACCCAATATAAATCTGGTATCTCTGTAATCACACCGACCCGAAGAATAAAGTAATCTAATCAGTTATATCACACTAGGAACGGCGTAAAAAATAAATAAAACCAATTCTTCACCTGCTACTGATTTGTTTATTATGTCCCCAAAGATCCCAGTAAGGCTCTGCCCACATTTATCCTGCGCTCTGCGCTGAGCACTTACACCAGAGTTTCCGTGTAAATCTCTGAAATACATGATTCAGCCGGAACCCATGATGGAAGATTCCCTGTAATGAGGCAGATATAGGCCACTGTGAATGCCGTCTAGCCTGGGATCCCACGGTGTCATTTGTTTTAGGCGTGCATAAAAGTGCGGTTGGCCACAGTTTTGTGCACTTCTGAAAAAAAGGACACCGCTACACAGAGGCCAGACGGTGTCCAGAGTAACTCTGCTGCCTCATTACAGTGAATGGATCCTGCAGGGGTTTCATCTGAATTACATCACTTGGAAATTTAGATGGAAACCCCGATGTAAGTGCTCAGCCTAGAGCGCCGGATAAATGTTACGTAAAATGTTCCCAATAAAAGCTTCAACTCAGTCCTCAAAAAAAGCTAGTCCCCACTCAGGTCCGTCATCTGTTAAAAATATAAGGGACTTCCAAGTTACTGGTAGCAGAAAGGCTCTGGAAAAGCAAAATGACCCTTGCCCCCCAAAAGAAATTCAGAAAATTTTGTGCTCCCAAATCCAAATGCCTATTCTACAATAATTTGTTCTCCAATTGTCAAATAGCACTCCGTCTCCCCCAGATCTCACCGTATGGCTAAGTGGTACGATACAGGCACATATGGGGTATTGACACTTTTAGAAGAAATTGTGTGACACATTTCGGCACCATTTTTACCCATTGCCCTGTGTGAAAATGTAAAATCTGAGGGTAAAACATTTTTTTGTGGTAAAAATATAATTATGATTTTTTCACTGCCCAATGGTATAAATTTAAAAATTAAAAAATACTCACTACTTCCCTAGATGAATTCCTTGAGAGGTGTAGTTTACAAAATGGGGTCACTTGTGGGGGTTTCTGCTGTTTTGGCATGTCTTCAAATGTGACATGGTGTCTGCAACCTATCCCAGCCAACATAGCTCTCCTTTCTCTTCCGAACCCTGCCGTACACCAAAGCAGTGGTTTTCCCCCACATATGGGGTATCGGCGTACTCAGGAGAAATTGCACAACAAATTTCATGGTGCAATTTCTCCGGTTATCCTTATGATAATGCAAAATTAGGGAATGAAAAACATTTTTTATGGGAAAAATGTGAAAATTTTATTTTCACGGCTCAATATTATAAACTTCTGTGAAGCAGCTGGGGGTGCAAGGTGCTCACCACACATCTAGATAAGTTCCCTAAGGGGTCTAGTTTCCAAAATGGTGGCACTTGTGGGGGGTTTCCGCTGTTTAGACACATTAGGGGCTCCCCAAATGCGACATGGCGTCTGCTAATTATTCAAACAAATTTTACATTCAAAAAGTCAAATGGCGCTCCTTCCCTTTCAAACCCTGCCGTGCGCCCAAACAGTGGTTTTCCCTCACATATGGGGTATCGGCGTGTTCAGGAGAAATTGCACAACAAATTTCATGGTGCAATTTATCCTATTACCCTTATGATAATGCAAAATTAAGGGATGAAAAACGGTTTTGTGGGAAAAATGTGAAAATTTTATTTTTACAGCTCAATATTATAAACTTCTGTGAAGCACCTTGGGGTTCAAGGTGCTCACCACACATCTAGATAAGTTCCCTAAGGGGTCTAGTTTCCAAAATGGTGTCACCTGTGGGGGGTTTCCACTGTTTAGGCACATCAGGAGCTCTCCAAACGCAACATGGCGTCTGCTAATTATTCAGACAAATTTTACATTCAAAAAGTCTAATGGCGCTCCTTCCCTTCCGAGCCCTGCCGTGCGCCCAAACAGTGGTTTTCCCTCACATATGGGGTATCAGCACGCTCAAGAGAAATTGCACAAAAAAATTTGGGGTCCATTTTTTCCTGTTACCCCTGTGAAAATAAAAAAAATTGGGTCTAAAGTAACATTTTTGTGAAAAAAGTTAAATGTTAATTTTTTTTTTCCACATTCCAAAAATTCCTGTGAAGCACCTGAAGGGTTAATAAAGTTCTTGAATGTGGTTTTGAGCACCTTGAGGGGTGCAGTTTTTAGAATGGTGTCACTTTTGGGTATTTTCTGTCATAAAGACCCCTCAAAGTGACTTCAAATATGATGTGGTCCCTAAAAAAATGTTTTTGTAAATTTTGTTGGAAAAATGAGAAATCGCTGGTCAACTTTTAACCCTTATAGCTCCCTAACAAAAAAAATTTTGGTTCCAAAATTGTGCTGATGTAAAGTAGACATGTGGGAAATGTTATTTATTAACTATTTTGTGTGACATATCTCTCTGATTTAAGGGCATAAAATTCAAAGTTTGAAAATTGCAAAATTTTCTAAATTTTCGCCAAATTTCCGATTTTTTCACAAATAAACGCAAGTTATATGGAAGAAATTTTACCACTATCATGAAGTACAATATGTCATGAAAAAACAGTCTCAGAATCAGGGGAATACGTTGAAGCGTTCCAGAGTAATTACTTCATAAAGTGACAGTGGTCAGAATTGAAAAAATTGGCCCGGTCACGAAGGCAAAAACAGGCTCTGGCGCGAAGTGGTTAATATCCGCATGTACACATGTAGTCATGCAGATATTAAGCAATTCAATGCAAGTCAATGTCTGCTAAAACGCCGCGATTACGCAAAATAATTGGTAGTGCTGCTTTTTTTCAGCAATGATAATCCGCAGCGGAAATTTCCGCAGCATGTGCACAGCACATGCGGATTATCATTGGGGAACATGGCAGGCCTTCTACCATGCGTTTACATAATTAATTTGCATTTTATTGCATGAAATAAGTATTTGATACAATAGAAAAACAGAACTTAATATTTGGTCCAGAAACCTTTGTTACAATTCCAGAGGTCAGATGTTTCCTGTAGTTCTTGACCAGGTTTGCACACACTGCAGCAGGGATATTGGCCCCCTCCTCCATACAGATCTTCTCCAGATCTTTCAGGTTTCAGGGCTGTCGCTGGGCAACACGAAGTTTGCGCTCCCTCCAAAGATTTTCTATTGGGTTCAGGTCTGGAGACTGGCTAGGCCACTCCAGGACCTTAAAATGCTTCTTACGGAGCCGCTCCTTAGTTGCCCTGGCTGTGTGTTATGGAACATTGTCATGCTGAAAGACCCAGCCACGACCCATCTTCAGTGCTCTTACTGAGGCAAGGAGGCCAAAATCTCGCAATACATGACCCTATCCATCCTTCCTTCAATATGGTGCAGTCGTCCTGTTCCCTTTACAGAAAAGCACCCCCAAAGTATGATTTTTTCCTCCACCATGCTTCACGGTTGGGACGGTGTTCTTGAGGTTGTACTCATCCTTCTTCCTCCAAACATGGCGACTGTAGTTGATACCAAAAAGTTCTTGATCTCATCTGACCACATGACCTTCTCTCATGCCTCCTCTGGATCATCCAGATGGTTATTGGTGAACTTCAAACGGGCCTGGACATGTGCTGGTGTGAGCAGGGGGGGACCTTGCATGTCCTGCAGGATTATAATCCATGATGGCGTAGTGTGTTACTAACAGTAATGTTTGAGACTGTGGTCCCAGCTTTCTTCAGGTCATTGACCAGGTCCTCCCGTGTAGTTCTGGGCTGATTCCTGACCTTTCTCAGAATCCTCCTTACCCCACAAGGTGAGACCTTGCATGGAGCCCCAGACTGAGGAAGATTTGACTCCTGTGTTTCTTCCATTCTCTAATAATTGCGCCAACAGTTGTTGCCTTCTCACCAAGCTGTTTGCCTATTCTCCTGTAGCCCATCCCAGCCTTGTGCAGATCTACAATTTTGTCCCTGGTGTCCTTAGACAGCTCTTTGGTCTTGGCCATGATGGAGAGGTTGGAGTGTGGTTGATTGTGTGGACAGGTGTCTTTTATGCAGGTAACGAGTTCAAACAGGTGCAATTAATACAGGTAATGAGTGTAGAGTATGAGAGCTTCTTAAAGAAAATCTAACAGGTCTGTGAGAGACAGAATTCTTGCTGGTTGGTAGGTGATCAAATACTTATTTCATGCAATAAAATGCAATTTAATTATGTAAAAATCATACAATGTGATTTCCTGGTTTTTATTTTAGATTTTGTCTCTGACAGTTGAAGTGTACTTACTATAAAAATTACAGACCTCTCCATTCTTTGTAGGTGGGACTTTCAAAATCGGCAGTGAATCAAATACATATTTTCCCCACCGTGCATGGTCCAGAGCGGAGCAGAGTTTCCTAACTTGTGGCTTTCCAGCTTTCAGGACATGATGGGAGTTGTAGTTTTGCAATGCCCATCATGCCCCGAGGAATGGACGTAAGTGTCCATAAAAGAAAATGAGCCACCAGGCAGCTCTGCTGTTAAAGGGGTATTGCCATGTGGGACGTTCGTGGAATCGGGGGGTCTTGACGCTGCCTCATCGGCAGATGTCTGGGGGCGGAAAAAAAGGATCAGGCATGTTTGCTCCATGATGTTTCTGCCAGACGCTCTCCCCATTGATAAAGCACAAGCGTCAGAGCCCGATGCATTTGTACATGAGGGGGTCGAGGTGGCCGTGTCTAGGTAGCTTCGTGGACTTTACCTACAAATCAGTAGTAAGATATAAACATCTGCCATTAAAATCAAGCAAGTTACCAAAGTGTCAGAGCAGCGAGGGGCGGCTCAGATCTCAGAGGTCTCTGCGTAATGAATAAAGGGGTTCTCCCTTGAAAATAAGTTGCCTATCAACGGGATAGGTGATCTGAGAAGTTGGATTAGCACTGATTGGAAGAATGGGGTGGATGACCGATTGCCACTCCATTCATTCCCCGAGGGGCTGGCAGAAAAAGTGGAGTGCAGCCCCTTGGGGAATGAATGGAGCGGTGGTCGAGCACCTGCACGTCCCAGCAGTCGGACCCCGACCGAACAGCAAGTTTTCACCTTTCCTGTGGACAGGTGATTTGCTTTCACTGGAGAACCCCTTTAAGCTTTGTACCTTAGCACTCCATGCTTCTGTGTTGTCCTGAACCCGTTGTCCCCCATTGCCCCTCTGTGTTGCCATGCGCCCATTGTCCCCCATAGATTCATGCATGTCTTCAGCTCTAGTTTAGTGCGGCTGGCAGAATTTTCCGTCCTTTGTTCCGGTGATGGGGTCTCCACTTTTCTCTTTCCTTCTGCACTGTGGTTTAGTAGTTCAGCATAGAATAAAGGTGATGGTCTCCTTGATTCTTATCCAGTTTTGGAAATATGGACAACCATGGAAAAGAGTCTTGTCATAGTTGTAATCGGTAGCAATGCAACCATCGGCTATTCACCGATCACATATTCGCTTATCAATGTAATAATGATCATCAACGTCCAATCGGCGGGGGTCTGACATCCGGTAGCTGTCATCTGTGACCACCGGATGGAGCGGAAGTGTGTAGCGACTGCAGACTAGTTCCTCCAACCACTCTAGATTATAAAGAGTCCGCAGCGCTGGTGTAACACCGCATCTTTTTTTTTTTTTTTCTACACTGTGTCCCCCTGAAATCTGATTTTCGAGGGTCTGCAGCCAGACCTATTAGACGTAGACTCGTTTTCAGGATCTGTGAGGGGACTAGAAGTCTTGGCATAAATTTGAGAAACATGCCAACTCTTTATTAACCCACGTCTCTGGAGAAATGAGGGCTGGATTTTAGCGTGACTGATCTTAAGTTCCTCTGGGCAACCAGAAACGACATGCCCAACCAGCCCGGATGGACCTCTGTGTGAGGATAACAATTGTCCGCTTCCTTTTTTTTTTTTTTTTTTTGCAGTGGATGTACATCATCCCCGTCGTTCTGTTTTTGATGATGTCTGGAGCATCCGACGCCGGGAACCAAGGAGGAAACGGCGGAGGCGGTGGCAACGCTGGAGGCAGGTGATCGGATGAACACGGCATACAGACTTCCGCACTGTGATGTCTCCAGAAGATCAGGGGGGGGACGTAGATTTTGTCTTAAATTTTTTTTTTTATATAAATATGATCAAATTGTCAATGATGCATTATGTACCCGAGACACAATACAACCTAATTTATTAACTTATGATTTGGACTGTGTTTATATTGGAACTTGGGGTTTGATTTGTTTTTTTGCACATGAATTCTTAAGACCATGAATGGAGACAGCCGCACGTGTGGAGCCACCTCCGTTCCTGGAGGTGCCCACTAGTTATTAAGCTAGAAGTGGTACCTGCATCTATTGGATGGTAGATCCTAGGGGATACCCTGATGGTAGTAATCCGTTAATGTGCCGATGTAGCAGAGCTGAACGCTGCATTGTTTGTGCACAGGTAGCAGCGTTATCCTGGGCTGTACAAGGTGACTATCTGCACTCGGAAAGTCTTAGGGAGACTTGTCTTTGCTCCGGCGATTCCTAGCCATCTCCTGGAGCCAGATTGCAGGGGAGGAAAAACCGACAGCTGCAATATTATGTTGAACGAAATTTCACGATAATCTCGCAGTGTGAATAGGCTGCCGATGCACAAGAAAAAAAAATCGTTCTCAGCAGCACATAGTCATGCGCTGCCGAGAACCATGGCAACCTGAAGCACGGTTGTCCTTTTGTAATCAGGCTTTCAGACCATTTAGTGCCACCTCTTGTCTGATCAGAAGCTTATACTAAAATTGTGCTGTAGATTTCCTGCAGCGAAGGACAAGACCTGTGAAGAAATGAACATGCGCATCCTCAACATTGAGCTTACAGCGCCGGGAAGTCGTGGAATGATGGAAATCACAGGATGGAATCATAGAATCATAGAATGGTAGAGTTGGAAGGGACCTCCTGGGTCATCTGGTCCAACCCCCTGCTCAAAGCAGGATTCACTAGATCATCTCAGACAGATGTCTGTCCAGCCTCTGTTTGAAGACGTCCATTGAAGGGGAACTCACCACCTCTCGTGGCAGCCTGTTCCACTCATTAATCACCCTAACTGTCAAAAAGTTTTTTCTAATATCTAATCTGTGTCTCCTCCCATTTAGTTTCATCCCATTGCTTCTAGTCTTTCCTTGTGCAAATGAGAATAAAGATGATCCTTCTACAATGTGACAGCCCTTGACATATTTGTAGACAGCTATTAAGTCTCCTCTCAGTCTTCTTTTTTGCAAGCTAAACATTCCCAAATCCTGCAACCGTTCCTCATAGGACATGGTTTGCAGACCAGTCACCATTCTGGTCGCTCTTCTCTGAACTTGCTCCAGTTTGTCTATGTCTTTTTTAAAATGTGGTGCCCAAAACTGTACACAGTATTCCAGATGAGGTCTGACCAAAGAGGAGTAAAGACCGATAATGACTTCACGTGATCTAGACTGTATGCTTCTGTTAATACATCCCAGAATTGTATTTGCCTTTTTTGCTGCTGCATCACACTGTTGACTCATGTTCAGTCTATGATCTATTAGTATACCTAAGTCTTTTTCACATGTACTGTTGCTTAGCTCTATTCCTCCCATCCTGTATATGCTTTTTTCATTTTTATTGCCCAGATGTAGTACTTTGCATTTTTCCCTGTTAAAAACCATTCTGTTGGTTGCTGCCCACTGCTCCAGTTTATTTAGGTCTTTTTGATTCCTCTCTCTCTCTTCTCTAGTATTAGCTATCCCTCCTAGCTTTGTGTCATCAGCAAATTTAATCAGTTTACCCTCAATTCCTTCATCTAAATCATTGATAAAGATGTTGAACAATACAGGTCCCAGGACGGAGCCCTGTGGTACCCCACTTGAGACATTCATCCAGCTGGATGTGAAGCCATTTACAACCACCCTTTGAGTCCGATCACTAAGCCAGTTATGAATCCACCTAACAGTTGCCTGGTCCATTGCATACTTGGTCATTTTTTCAATAAGGATGGTGTGAGATACTTTGTCAAATGCTTTGCTGAAGTCAAGATATACTATATCTACAGCATTTCCCTGATCCACCCAGTCAGTGATTCTGTCATAGAAGGAAATTAAGTTAGTCTGACATGACTTGTTAGTTACAAACCCATGGTGACTCTGGTTAATCACTTCATTCTTATCCAGGTACTTACATACATGTTGTTTAATAATTTGTTCAAAGATCTTTCCTGGTATAGAAGTCAGACTCACCGGCCTATAGTTCCCTGGGTCCACCTTCTTCCCCTTTTTGAAGATAGGAACAACATTTGCTCTTCTCCAGTCTTCTGTGACTTCTCCTGTTCTCCAAGAATTTTCAAAGATTATGGAGAGTGGTTCTAAAATTTCTTCTACGATCTCCTTCAGTACTCTGGGGTGTAATTCATCTGGACCTGGAGACTTGAACTCATTTATGTTAGCTAAATATTCCCTCACAATCTTTCTGTTTACAGATAACTTGGATTCCTCTATTCCTTTAAAAGGACAGTGAAGATCAGTTGATGTTACATTTTCTTTCTGAGAGAAAACAGATGCAAAATAGGAATTAAAAAGTTCGGCCTTCTCAACATCCTCTCTTACCATTTCTCCATTTTCATCCTGTAAAAATCCTATAACATCTTTGACTTTTCTTTTACTTTTGACATACCCCCAAAATCCTTTTTTATTGCTTTTGACATCTCTTGCAAGCCTTAATTCATTGTCAGCTTTAGCTAACCTGATACGTGCCCTGCAGGATCTGCAGACTGCATTATAATCTTCTTTAGATATGCCTCCCTCTTTCCATTTAATAAACACAGGCTCCTCACAGTAGCACCTAGGATGTGGCCGTGGAACCAGTGGTACAGCCATTTCTACAATGTGAAGCTGAGCTGTGTCAAGACTAGAGGGGTCCATCTATCGTACATTGACACCCCAGGAGTAAGACCTGTGTGAAGTTCCCTTGTAATCCTGCTCCCATGGCTGCCACATCTCCAGACTTGTTTCCCATTGATCATATCTGGGACGTCATTGGTCGGTGATTACAAAGGAGCTGCCAGCAGCGGATCTTGATGATACAGCGGCAGAACCTTCCTCAGACGACCATTAATGACCTCACTGATAACAGCTAAGGCTGTAAGTGCGGGGAATTGTGTACGTGGTGCATTATTTTCCCCACTGTTATGCAAGTGATGAACATGTCTGTCGATCCTGTGATTTCCATGACTTTTCCTTTGTGTTGAGATTTCACACCCTCTAACACCAGAGAAGAGTAACAATTGGCCTCAGATTTAAGTCTGGGTGTATAGAAGCATAAGAGTGGAGCTGGTACTTTTTTTTTTTCATCTTTTTATAAATACCCCGGCTTACTCTGAACATGTTTTTGGGGGTCTCTGCTCCTCCATTCCATTATGTGCACATACCCAGAGAGTGATACATAAAAGCAGAAGACAAATAGTCTAAAATGTTTAATAAAACACTATTGTATAGGTACAAAAAAAAAAAAAAGAAATTTACACCTCTTCAGGTTTCCACATCTAATGTACAAAGCTAATTTACATAAATGTACAACTTTGGCACCATCATTATTTAAAGGGGTGTTTATTTGTGTACAGACTTGCTCTGTTGTCTACATAAGAAAAATCCCCCTTACTCACCCCTGAGCTGCTTCTTTGCCCCTATTGCCGCATCGGTGACGTCACATGACCACTGTCAGGCAGTGGTAGACGGCACAAGACTGCTGAACCCAGTGATTAGCTGCAGTGGTCACGTTCTGCATTCATGACCTCATGCTGTGTAAACCCAAGATCAGGGGTAGCCTTTTTGTAAAGGATTGTTTACACGGCACTAAACGACCGCAGATGCACATTGAACGATCTACAAGCTGCCGTTGTTCTCGGCAGCACAAGTCCTGTTTACACAGGATGATGCGCTGCCGAGAACGATGATCTTCTGTGCAGTCCACACGATCATTGTCATAGTTCGATTAGAGCAGTATTCCCCAACCTGCTGCAAAACTACAACTCCCATCATTCCCTGACGGCTGGCGGCTCTTAATGAGTTTCCAAAGAAGATGCTCCACCAACCATCAGTCTTCATGGATGGAGATCGGACGTTCTGCCGTTGTCTCTTAGGAGAGTCAAGGAGGATTGTTTCTTCAGGTTTCCACATTCATGTAATCTTACGATTTCGTTGTCAGAAGCACCCGCCATCGTGCCCCGACCCCCTCACTGGACCAGCCTTGCCTTACTAGGTCTGCTCCACAGATACCGGGGTGCTACATCACGCCTAATGTCGGCTTGTCTCTCATTACAATAATGTACATGTTCTGGTAAAACCCATGAGTAAAAATATTCTTTGTAGCGTTAAAAAAGTTGTACAATCCCATAAAATATCTGGACCATCTGTGCGTTGGTAAGTTTATAGGATGAGAACGTGGCTTTATCGGCCAGCGTGCTCCCGAGATGTCTTCATGACGGGTTTCCATGTGATGTCTTCGTGGTACTAAGTCAGTTGTTTCGGCGAGTCTTCCCTCCACCCGTAGGCTTTCTTCCCGAATTTGTAAGTCAACCTTCCATCCACCCGCTCCAAAATCCCCGACTTGTAGTAATGCCTGAAACAGAGAAAGCACAAGACTTGTTAGCAAATAATCTGTCGGGGATTGGTTTCTAGAATTCTACTTCCTAAAAATAAAAAAACTTAATTTCCTGCAAGTCCCAGCTTTACCATGAGGAGTTGGAAAGGATTGGGCATGTTGACTTCCAACATGCTTGATCCATTTTCTCTCACTGGGGATTAAAAGGTTGTCTGTCAGCATCACAGTATGACTGATCAAACCAATCACAGGTGGTCGGTGAACCCTTAGTGTGGCCAAACAGCACCATCTATCTCCGCCACTCCCTACCCTACTTTGATTGACAGCTTGGACTTTTTGAGCCAACGAAGGTCAGAGAAAGATTGAAAACAAATAGATGTTAAGGTGCACCAGACTACTTGACCACTTCACTGCATGTACTGTGCTTGAACAGTCATTCTGTTCTGAGAGACTCCTTTTAGAAGGAAGTCTGTCGGCACAAAATGATTGTTCAAACCAAGCACAGATGCTTGGTGCACCCTTAGTGTGCTCCAATCCACATTTCTGCTCCTCCTCTTCCTTGATTGACAGCTCTGGCGCTTCCAGACACTGAAAGAGAGCGGAGGTAGATGGAACACAAGTGGGACGGTGCATTAAGTTGCTTGGCCACACCAAGGGTGCACCAAACATCTGTGCTTGGTTTGATCAGTCATTTGTGCTGACAGACTCCTTTTAACATAATGTGTATAGAGACTTTTAGATGGACAGACTCTCTGAGGAAATTGGCGATTTTCGATGCGTATGGGAGCCTCGCAGCTTAAAATTTAGACTTGCGGATCCTTTTGTTCTTTAAGAAGGGGGGAAAAGTACCAAAAGTGTTCTGCTGACCGCTATCTTGTGTAAGGCCACCTTTGGGCTCTCAATTGCCAGAGCCTCCTCAATGATTGTAAGTTTTTGACATGTCTTGAGGTTGAATAAGCAATATATTTAAAAAACAAAACAAAAACACCCTCAAAATTTCCAGCCACCTGGTGAAAAATCCACTACGAATTCAGTGTATGAAAACCAAGTAGATTTTTGATGTAGGGTGTAATCTGTTGCAGATCAGACGGTAATGACAAACAGACATCAGCGGGAATATGGATCGACCACAAATCTGTTTACGTGTCCTATGGTTTCAGGGCGTGAACCTGTTCCTCTTGGCTCGGTGCTGCCGGTGACCAGACTTGGCAGATTGTGAAACCCAGGAGGATGTCAATGTAATGAGCTGTAGAATTAGTCTCCTGCATTATCAGGTCATCTGGTGAGGTTTCCCTCTGCTGTCAGAAATGATCCTGTAGATTTCTATGGGATGGATTGGGTCACCTATTGCATTACTTGTTTCCTGGATTGGCCCTCGAACTGACTGCAAAAATTTGCATGCAGATTTTCGACGACTCCGACCGATGCACAATTTTGCATGACGGCATCAAGCATAAAAAAGTTTTTACAGTTTTTGCCAAGGAAACAAAAACATGTGGGAATGATTATGAGGGTGGGAGGTGTTCGATCCCCCATATACATTACATTTTTGGCAGCAGATCCCTTGTTACACGACAGGATGTGCTGCCGACAAATGACAGTTTTTATGCTCGCATTAATCCCTTTCCAACATCAGCCATACAGATACAGCTCATGATGGGTGTATGGAGCAGGTTCAGGAGCTGAGCCCGCTCCATACGCGACAGGTCCCGGCTGTACGCCCTATACACGGCAGGCGCTGGCTGTACACGATAGGGACCGGCTGTACGCTCTATACGCGACAGGTGGCGGCAGTACACCTCCATACTCGACAGGTGTCTGCTGGATGCTCCCATACACGGCAGGTGCTGGCTGTACACGATAGGGACCGGCTGTACGCTCTATACACGACAGGTGGCGGCAGTACACCTCCATACTCGACAGGTGCCGGCTGTACGCCCTATACACGGCAGGTGCTGGCTGTACACGATAGGGACCGGCTGTACGCTCTATACTCGACAGGTGGCGGCAGTACACCTCCATACTCGACAGGTGTCGGCTGTACGCCCCCATACTTGACAGGTGGCGGCTGGATGCCCCCCATATGCGTCAGGTGTCGTCTGTACTCGACAGGTGCCACTGTACACCCCCATACTTGACAGGTGCCGGCTGTATAACAGCAGCGATCAGAGTTAGAGCCGATTGACAGTGACTAAACAGCAGCAGAGTTTAAGAGTGGCATAAGTCAGCCGATCTTCGCCCCTTTGTCCATTTCAATTTGCAAATTTTTATCAATCGCTTTATTTTTTTTGTCCTCTTCATAACTACTAAAAAAAAAAAAAAAAAAAGTTAAACCAAGTTCCTAAAGGGGACCTCGGTCATAGACCACCCGTTGTTCTACTGTCCACGAAGTAACCACCACAAACTACTGCTGGTCTTGAACCCACAAGAGGAAATCAAGTTGTCCATGTCGGACAGGTCCCATCGGATCAGCAGTAACATTCGGTAATATTTTGCACCTGACCCATCGGGTCACAAGGCATTTGATTAAACATGACACACGTCACACTAGGAGTCTAATATTAGATCCGTCTACCCATTACCTATTGTTTGGAAGCCGCGGTTTCACTATTGCACAAAGACATTTTGCAGGGTGAGTCACACTGTTTACACCTATCTGTTGCTGGGAATTTACTGACACCGTCACAGTCACGAGACTTTTCAGTAGAAAAATTCCCAGTATTATCAGCTTTGTATCACGTTACATCACCTGAAACCAAATCGAGTCATCGTATCTCTTGTGAAAAGGTTATAGAATAGAATATGGTTGCCGTTTTGTTAGTTTTTTTGCCCTGGAGATTGTGAACTCATCTACATGTAATCCTACAATTCTTGAAAAGTAACATATCTCCCACTATTAGGGACTATAAGACTGGGTCAACCCAGTGTTCATCCAAAGTAATTGGGTCGGATACTAATATGCTGCGTCATACATTAAAAAAAAAGTTCCATGTCATGGATTGTGGACCCACTGCACCACAAGCCGGGCTTATCCTTGGAGGAGCATGGCTAAGCCTCGCTAGAGCTCCTGATGGTGGAGTTAGGCTTGAGCTGCAGGTGGCCGCCAGGTACCACTCCAAGGGCAGTCCCCGGTACTGCAGCAGCAGACCTCAAGGGTCAGGATCGGAGACTGTTGCAGCTTCAGACAGTGCAGATTCTGGAACACAAGACAGAACGGACACTGGTACCGCCGGAGCGGCTTCAGGCTCAGTTCCTGAACTTGTTACTGTTACCTAAAAGAATTCAGGTTCGGGTTCAACAATAGGTTCAGGTTCTAACAGAATAGATTCAGGGACTTAACAACTAACTAACAGTGACAAACACAAACTAACACTAAAGAGGGCATTGTACAGACACCTCCCTAAAGGGTAGCGTGCCTTAAATACCTGATGCCTCCCTGCTATTGGCTGGGGGCATTTCTAAAGTGAGCACAGGCCCAGGGGACCAGGAAGTCATGCAGGGAACGGAGACACCACCACGTGGCTGGGGCAGTAAGTATGTCAGCGTTCCTGCCGGGATGAGGGAGAGGGGACATGCAGGGACGCTGGCATTAGTGTTACAATCCATTTCTTATTAAAAGGTTGCCCAGGATTGTAAAAAAAAAAAAAGAATCCATTAGATCACCCACAGCTTCAGTGCCGAAGCTCTGGTGGGCTTCACCAGTCTTCGTTTACTTTGCTGCATCAATAATGTGCTATACATCCACTTGACCTCTGCAGTTAATCACAGACTCACTCTTGTGCCGTACATCCAAGCACCATCCCTGTTGCTAGAGAAAGGCTGCAGTGGTCATGTGGATGTAAAATACATCATAGCTGCAGCAAAGTAAAAAAATAAATACAGCCGAGGACAACTGGAGCAACTGCACAGAAGCAGTGGCAAATTTAATAGGCGAGTATTGGTTATTTATTTTTTTCTCACACTTCCTAGTATAAGTAAATCCTAAAAAAAGTTCTGTATGAGAAAAAAAAATATATTTTTTTCCAGAACCAGAAATGTCATCAGCTTTCTGTATGCAACCCCAGACACAGCTCATAGCAAGCATCTATTTTTGTAATCATGGATAACTCTCAATTACTATATTCCGCCATTTAAAAAAAAAAAGTCTAAATGAGGCTAGTGTGCAGAAAACGATATAATTTTGGATAGTGTCCCCAAATGGACCCAAGTTCTGCACAGAGGCTGTGTATAATATTGGATCTTATTTGCCTGCTCTTACCTCAATGCCCGGCTCAGCTTCTCATAGTTCATACATTTGTTTTTCTTCTGCTGCCCCCATAACTGTGCAATCATGTCAGACTTAACGACACGAAATGTCCCTTCTTTGCGGTCCTCCCAGCGGACGGCGTCTTGGTTTTTATGTGGACTCAGTAGTAGATCACGTACAAACTCCCACAAGTGCACGCTTTGGTCTGAAAAGAGAAGGAGGTAAAGTCCTAAATCTAGTTTTGTAAATTGTACTGCAAGCAGGACATATAAAAGAGAAGGGGTGGAGAATATGTATATACAGTGCCTACAAGTAGTATTCAACCCGCTGCAGATTTACCTGGTTGACACATGCGGAATTAACTTGGCATTGTGACATTTGTACTGTAGATCAGCCTGGAAGTGGAAAATGCACTGCAGCAAATTTTTTTTTTTTTTTTTTTTTTTTTAAAAACGTTAAAAGTTAATTCAGAGTGTCATTTATTATTCAACCCCTCAAACCACAAGAATTCTGTTTGGTCCCCCTAAAGTATTAAGAAGTAGTTCAGGCACCAAGAATAATGAGCTTCACATGTGTGGATTAAAGATCTCTTTTGCCAGCCTTTTCTGACTATTTAAGACCCTCCCCAAACTTGTGAACAGCACTCAGACATGGTCAACATGGGAAAGACAAAGGAGCATTCCAAGGCCATCAGAGACAAGATCGTGGAGGGTCACAAGGCTGGCAAGGGGTACAAAACCCTTTCCAAGGAGTTGGGCCTACCTGTCTCCACTGTTGGGAGCATCATCCGTAAGTGGAAGGCTTATGGAACTACTGTTAGCCTTCCACGGCCAGGACAGCCTTTGAAAGTGTCCTCCCGTGCCGAGACCAGGCTTGTCCGAAGAGTCAAGGCTAACCCAAGGACAACAAGGAAGGAGCTCCGGGAAGATCTCATGGCAGTGGGGACATTGGTTTCAGTCAATACCATAAGTAACGTACTCCACCGCAATGGTCTCCGTTCCAGACGAGCCCGTAAGGTACCTTTACTTTCAAAGCGTCATGTCAAGGCTCGTCTACAGTTTGCTCATGATCACTTGTAGGACTCTGAGACAGACTGGTTCAAGGTTCTATGGTCTGATGAGACCAAGATCGAGATCTTTGGTGCCAACCACACATGTGACGTTTGGAGACTGGATGGCACTGCATACGACCCCAAGAATACCATCCCTACAGTCAAGCATGGTGGTGCAGCATCATGCTGTGGGGCTGTTTCTCAGCCAAGGGGCCTGGCCATCTGGTCCGCATCCATGGGAAGATGGATAGCACGGCCTACCTGGAGATTTTGGCCAAGAACTTCCGCTCCTCCATCAAGGATCTTAAGATGGGTCGTAATTTCATCTTCCAACAAGACAACGACCCAAAGCACACAGCCAAGAAAACCAAGGCCTGGTTCAAGAGGGAAAAAGTCAAGGTGTTGGAGTGGCCTAGTCAGTCTCCTGACCTTAACCCAATTGAAAACTTGTGGAAGGAGCTCAAGAATAAAGTCCACATGAGACACCCAAAGAACCTAGATAACTTGGAGAAGATCTGCATGGAGGAGTGGGCCAAGATAACTCCACAGACCTGTGCCGGCCTGATCAGGTCTTATAAAAGACGATTATTAGCTGTAATTGCAAACAAGGGTTATTCCACAAAATATTAAACATAGGGGTTGTATAATAATTGACCCACACTTTTATGTTTAAAATTTAATAAAATTCAACTGAGCAACATAACTTTTTGGTTTGTAAGATTTATGCTTCTGTTCATAAAACCTACTCTCGTTTGCAGTTTGAAGGCTCTAACTTATTTGCATCTTATCAAACCAGCTAAATCTGCAGGGGGTTGAATACTACTTGTAGGCACTGTATATATATATATATATATATATATATATATATGTGTATATATATATATATATATATATATATATAAAAAAAAAAAAAGGGCATCGCTTCTATTATTGCAAGGAAGACCAAAAACGAGTCAGTGATCTAAAACACAGGAGAAGGCACAGGAGAGACAAACTGCTCTGTGCAGCTGCATGCATGTCACAGGCACTGTGCAAACTAGAAGGAAAGAGAGAAATTATTGAGAATTAAATCATTATCAGGACAGGCCAGAATGTCAAATTTCAACGCTAGGGGGTTATAGCAACGGGTGTATCAAATATGGATACAACTACGCCAAGGTGACCCCCAGCCGTCTTTTGGAAAGAAGATATATGAGATTCATGTCAATTTTCAATGGAGAATCCTAGCAGCTATATCAGTGGAAAATGTTCCTATTACTATATTATATTAAAATGTATCCTTAATATGGCTCCCTATTGACTTAATTAAACATTCCTTTATTATGAGTATTTTTTTTTTTATGCTTTTATTATGTCTAATTGACGTTGTTCATCCCCTTGTATAGTTTATTAGACTTATACTGCTACTCCCTCCTTTCAGCAGCTTCTTATGGATATCTTTGTGAAACCTTTTCTTAACTACTTGAGTTACAAAAGAATTCCGTGCATTCCTTTCTCTTTTTTGTTTGCACTTGGTGATTTCATTGATTAATTTCTGACCATTTTTAGTTTTTATGTATGATTCTAAATCATTCATTTATTTATGAATGAGAGGCCCTTGAGAAAGCCTGATGAGGCGAAACAGGTCACTTTATGTGCAATCTTTTTATCTGATGGGCTGGTTTTAATTGTATGTCCTGGAAGTATAACATTAAAGTGGAAAGAAGTACATTTTAATCAGGATCTACGCAGCTTATTTTTTCCCAAGTCCAGGATGGTCTCTTTAAAATCAGCGGCTATTCAAAATAAGTCCGCAATAACGCTTTGGAGAAGAATCAGTGCAGCTCAGAGAGCTGACCTCTTGAGCCAAAGGAGCCTCCGTAGAAAAGGACTGGAGACACGCGAGTATCGATTTGATGGTGCAAAGTTGGACTCAGAGGGAATATTATTCGCAATCTAAAACAGTGGAGGGAAGCAGAATTTGGCTAAAATTAAAAGAACTGTTCCCGACGAGGAGTGGGGAGAACAGCTGGGGAGTGAAAATAAAGACTGTTACTACCTACTGATTTATATAATTTCCAACATTAACTCCAAGCCTAGAACATACCGTTGTTCAATTTTTCAGATTATATACTACCTTTTTTTGGGGGGGGCGGGGAGGGGTTGGGTAGTTGGGGTCTTGTTTTGCTTTGAGTTAAGATATAGGTTTAATGTTCTTCAAATTTTAGTGGAGCTTTGACTACAAGACACGTTATTTAAGATGTCTCAGGGATCATTTTAACCTTCCTCCCTGAAGAAGCCATACTGGCGAAACGTAAGTTGGGGCCGGTGGCAAGAATGTAATGGTAACGGTCTTTTCTCAACAGTGCTACTTATTATTGATCTGAGATTTATCATTTAAACCATGTATTCAGAAATTAGTGCTTTAAACTTGCACCTTATGTGACTGACAATATATGCGCTACAGTGAATGTGTTTTTATCGGACATGTACTTTTGGCACTTGTAGTTTGCGCAGTGACGGCCCTTTTGGATATGCACTTCCAGCTTAAAAATTCCCTTATGTCTCTTTATTCTGGAAGTCTTGAACTAATTATTTTTAATATTATTATATATTATATATATATATATATTATATATTATATTAATATTTAATATTATGTGCATACATATTCGTGACACAGCAATAGAGGGAAAGGCTGGTCTCTTACTCGTTCGGTTTCCTTTGGCTCCTCTTCGTTTGTGATCTTTTGGAGTAACTGGAGATGGTTTGGTTTCCTTGATATTCATCTCCTCTACTAGAATATATATAAAAAAAAAGTAATATATGACATTGTATATCAAGTCTATAAACAGGATACAGACTATATAAGATACAACAGAAGAGACTTGTCATCAATGCCATTTATTTAGATTTTTTACGCTATTCTAGCTGACTGAAAACCATCAACAAGTAGGTTATCTGCTGCGCATGAATCTTTTAGGCTGGGGACTACATGGCGACATGCGAGACCTTGATGTCTCATTGCAACGTAGCATCAAATTACTTTCTATGGCGTTGCACTGTGACCGTTGCAAATGTTTCCAAAATGTGGTGTACTGCTCATTAACCTAAGTATCAGGTTGCACTCCCATGTCCATGTTACCGGTGAAGCCGCGGGTCTCCTGACTTGACTCCTACACCCTTAGGGGTAGTTAGACTTGTGTCAAATCAATAGGTGGCTGATGTGCAGTACCTGGCCGTGGCCACTATAGAGCCGACGGAGCTGTTCTTTGTAGTCCTGGCCAACACCGGGAATAGCTGATCAGCGGGGTACGGGGTGGTGCACCCTCACCGATCAGACATTGATGAGCTATCCAAAGGTTAGGCCATCAGTGCTAAAGTCCCGGACAACCTTTTTAAAGCGGCTTTCTGGTCAAAATAAGTTAGGATAGGTGATAACTTGTTAATGGGTGGTGGTCCGATCACTGAGACCCACACTAGTCAGCGGAATCGGGCACTTTTATCCCCTTTAACATGGCGCAGCAGTGCACATGTTCGACTGTTGCTGCGTCTGTTTCCAATGGGGGTGACGAATACTGCGCTCAGCTTTTTCCACCATTCCCACAGATCACTGCGGACCCCAGCAGCCACGACCACCCCCCCATTCTCCTACTGATCAGCAAGTTATCACCTATCCTCCGAATAGGCAATAACTTGTTTTTATTGGACGCCCCCTTTAAACCGGACCTAAGCATGGCTGCTACACAGTGAACCAAGTTGTGATATTGCAGCACCGTACACTGAACTTCTGGTGGCTGATCGGCAGGGGTCCAAGGTCTCTGAGCCCCGCCGGTGGCTGATCAGCGGTGGTCCAAGGTCTCAGACCCCCAACAATCTAACATTGATAAGCCTTCCTCAGCGCATCATCGGCTTCCTTTCCTGGTCAAGCCATGTCATCTTATCCCAGTCATTTTAAAAGTTTTTTTTCTTAGATTTTGGCGATTACGTCAAATTTACAAAAATAGGATTTAAACTTCCCCAATAGGGAAAATCCGCAATGGATCCTGAACTGATCTGCAAGATAAATTAAAATAAAATCAGCTCAGTTTCTCCCCTGGATTTTCTGAGCTTCACAGAAAATCTAGATGGTAAGTCCAGGTTGTTACCGCCGTCCGTCAATTTATCCCATATACCTGGTTGCGTGTGATTAGTTCATGTGAACAGGGCAGCCACATTGTGTTCTTATGCGATCGGCCGTTTCCAAACATACACTCGTATTATTGCAGATGCCGCGTTCCACTTACCGCACGCCGGAGTCTGAGGGTTTATCTTCTCCTGTAAAACCTGTTGGTCCAAATTCTTTCTGTGTGTTGTCACTGTGGCCAGCAGGTCTGCGGGGCGGTGACACATTAACCAGAAACAAAGGGAGACAAGAAACCGTAGACTGTTAGATAGAAGACTGCTGTGGTCGATACCGAGCTCGCTGCCAATAATTGCCAAAAACTTAACCCCTTCTCACTTGGGCATATATATTTTTTTTGCATTTTTAGGTTAATAATATACAATTCTATATTAATTTCAGGCAAAGATCTGATAAGTTTTCAGAGTAGAAACTCTTCAAAAATCACAAGTTTTGATTGATTCTTTTTTTTTTTTTCTACTGCGTTTTTCGGAAACGCTCCACCCTTACTCCACTTGGAAGGATATTTTTTGGTCATAACCACAGGATCCTCAGGCCGGGCTCACACATGTGCTTTGAAGGAGGATTTTAAAGTGCATCCGGTCCAAAATACTCTGTTTTTTTAATTAAAAGCTTAATAGTTTTGAAAGATTTTATTTTTATTTCTTTCAAAGATTTTTTTACATTTTTTTTAGAGCATTTTATTTTGCTGCAAGGTTGTGAAAACCTCACTGAGGCTAAGGGTAAAATGTTTTTGGAGGCGGAAAAAAAAAAAAAGTTTCAAGAAACTTTTTTCTGAAGCTAACTTTTTGAAGGCTTTTTTTCCTCCCCTCACTCAGTGTTTTGACCAATTGACCTGAGTGTCAAAAAACTCGCCGTTTGAAGCAGCAGGGTGGGTCCTCAAAAGGAAAAAAAAATCAGGGCGAGTATAGCTATGCTTCATTGGAAGTAAATTCTGCTCTGAACTTGATACAGTGAAGTCTAAAAAGTTGCTAAACAACATGGGGAGGGGGGAGGTGATGCTTCAGAAAACCCTCTTCCTGGAAAAAAACCCCTCCAAAAACAACAAAAAAGGAACTTTCCCTGAAATGTATTTTTCTTAGAAATTTTTTTTGATTTTTCTGCCAAAACAAAAACACTCCGTGTGAGCCTTGCCTCAGGGTGGCCATGACTTAGGTGACGAAAGCTGTTCCTTCTATACTCGGCTCCTGAGGGTAGGACATCAATTAAAGCCAAAATATGCTTTGAAATGCTTTAAACGGAATCTGTCACCTAATCAGTGAGCACCATGATGTAGGGACAGAGACCCTGATTCCAGCGATGTGTCACTTACTGGGCTGCTTGCTGTAGTTTCTATAAAATTACAGTTTTATCAGCAGGAGATTATCACTAGAGGACTAGTAAACCTGCAGCCATGTAGTCCAACTACGCCCCCCACCACTGATTGGCTGCTTTCTATGTGTACTGTACATAAACTGCCAATCAGTGGTGTGGGCGGGGCTATACAGAGCTCAGCATTCAGAGAACTGCAGCAGATAAAACGGATTTTATCAAAACTACAGCAAGTAGCCTAATAAGTGACACATTGCTGGAAACGGGGTCTCTGCCCTTACAATATGCTGCTTTTAGATGGGGGAGATTCCCTTTAAAGGTCTAACAGTTTGCCAAAAGCTATTCCTACCCCTGATACCCCGCCCTTACTCTTCTTTTCGATGGAAGGAACAAAGTCTCTCACTCATACAACTGATCCTGAGACTCTGTGTGCCCATTCACAACAGTCTCTGCTTGGGACAATTCTTTTTTTGGGGGGAGGAGGGTCCTTTCATGTTAAAAATCAACTGTGATCTTTTGGAAAAGCTAGCACAGAAAGCGATCAATATCTCTGCAGCGCCACCACAGGGGATATGAAGCATCACACAGTTTCTACTGAAGTCCATGACGTGCACAGACAGAGTAGGACCCACCATCTCCCCGTTTTTTTTCTTTTAGGGCCCGATTAATTTACGCTTCACTTTTTTTTTTGTCTTGTGGCATTTACTCATTGGATATTTTATTTGCACTTGGTTCATGAATGTTGTAAAAAAATAAAGGAACAAATGCAATAATGAATGGAGGCCTTGGCATTTAGCTCCTCATTTTCAAGCTTCATTATTTCGGGGGCATCTAATTCCCTTTCAGCTGGACATTCTTGCTCTACAAGTTCCCCTTATATGAAAACTCTTACATCTGAATATGAGAACCACTTCAAGTAAATAACTTATAAAAAAAAGAAAAAAAAGTTATGAGGCCACTGAACTGAGGGTTGGCAAACAAACCGTAGAGTCTGATCAGATATGTAAGACGGAGATTGTGATAAACCTTCTGTTAGGATTAATGACATAATACGAGAAGAAACAGCTGCAAGGAGAAGACCTCCAGGAAGGAAATGAGATTCATAGAATACATCTTTCTACACAGGAGATTAGTCAGAGAGGCGGGTCCCTGGTGTCTTCTCCCCGCCCACTGCCAATGACTGACAGGTCTCTCCCTATACATGCACGCAGTGAGAGACCTGTCACTCGAGAAAAGCCACCGGGGACCCGTCTGTCCGACTAGTCTTCTCTGAAACACAGCAGCGTTTTATGGCCAAAATCATGTGGATCGGGCAGCATGTATCAGCTGTCAGGTTCCCTTTAGAAAAAGGACCCTAATGTCATGTTCCCGAGTAACTAAAGGCCCCAAAGAGCATTTCTGCAGGCAGTGTCAAACTGAAGAACATTGGGCCCCCAGAGGATTTGATTCTGAGGGCCCACCTTTCTCCCCCACTCAAGAAACCCATAGCAGCTGCAAGGTTTGCACTATGAACTCTCCTGAAAGAGAAGCCCACCGGAGGATTCTCCAGTTCTCTGGTGGGCCAGTCCAACCCTGTCTGCAGGATAGGGTGCAACTTACTGATGGGACTACCGAGATGCTTAGCAATCTCAAGACCTGAACCAGTCTTGAATAAAGCGGAGCTGTTCATGCACGACCTCCTCTCCTTTCATGGTCTACGGGACTGTTGGCAAAAGCAGAAAACAGCGCTCTGTTATTCCTAGCAGGCCCATAGATAACAAGGGAAAGAGTGGAGGTCGAGCATGCATAACTCCCCTTTTCGAGATGGGGCTCTGCAGAGTTAGTTTCTCGCGATTCAGAGCCATGGAGGATCAGCAAGTTATCCCCTATTCCATGAATAGGGGAATAATCCTCCTTGAGACTCTGTGGTGGTCTTTGATAATGTTCTGGGTGGGTTTCCACCACCTGATATGCGGCATTACACTACCGCCAGATACTTGTTTGCTGATCAGCGGTCGTTTAACAGCTTGTTTAGATGGGCCGACCACATTAAATATGTGGGCAGAACGATCAGTAATAGATTGTGCAGAAAAGACAGCCATTGTTCTCGGCAGCGCGAATCCTGTTTACACTGGACGATGTGCTGCCAAGAAGGATGATCTTTTGTGCAAACCAAGAGATCGTTTTGCTCGTTCGTCGGGTGATTGGCAGCCTGTCTACGCGGCGCAATTATCGGGAAATTAGGGTTCCTAGGAAAGTCGGTGTAAATGGACCTTTAGTGTACGGGCAAGCTTTAGACAGGTAATATTAAATAATAAAACTCTTATCAGTGCACTCACCTGTAAAGTGAGGGAGCGTTTCACTGACGCCAGTGCTTTCAGACAGGTTACAGATGTCTGAGTCACATGAGGAATAATCAGGAGAGGTAAGATAAGCCAAAAAGGGCAAATCTATGTCATTGACATCATAGTCGTAGTCTGTACAGTCCCAGGAATTCATGAGGGTGGAAAGCTCTGCAAATAAAAGCCAAATCAAGGTTCAGAATTGTATATACAATAGGGAAATAATAAGACGCTTTCTTTTGTTACTTGTTTCTCGGGGGGATTGCTTTAATCTTTCACCCCAATATGTAGCAAAACACAAGGACAGGCTCTTTAACCTCAGTACACATTGAATACCTGTCAGTTGAACCATCGATTGACCGACAGCCATCTTTCCCAACTTCCCCATATACAGTAACTTTCAGCTTGATCGAGCGCCCTGGTGTCCTCTATGAGAATCTAACATGGTTCCAATTCTTCTCTTCTCCAATATCATCAGTTGGGGAAGAGTTGACCACACACATCAACACCAAATATTGGTGGGATCGGCCAACAGTCTAATGTGTGTGGTGGTCGCCTGACTCTCCCCTCAATATTAGTGGGTTCGACCAACTTTACTCCACCAATCCAAGGTCTTAACTATGATGCATGGATGTCTGTTTCGCTACATCACAATATCAATAGAAAGAGCCTCAAGATCTTCTGCTCAGTGACGGACATCTTTCGACAGTAATTGTATATGTAAACTGCTGAATGGCTACTTTATTAAATACACCTATTTAGTAGGTTGTGGACAAGCTAATTGGATAAAAGGTAATGACATCTTCTGAATGAGGGGGCTTTTATATCGGATACCCTCTGATGTGAATGGCCATCAATGGTCAGGGGGCGAGAGAATGTGGTGAGATTAATGGGGGACTCTGGTATTAACCAAATATTATGATATAATTTTGAGCCATTTGGCCTAACAGCCCTGCGAAAATACAGTATATTATGGTGACAGATCCACTTTTAGTGCCTCTAGGGTAGAATACCTCTGTAACACGGTATGTGATGAAATTGCTTTTATGCGTAAAAGGGATTTTCCCACCAAAGACATTTAACACGTACACCTAGGATAGGTCTGATCACCTGAGGTCCCACCAATCACTAGAAGGGGACATGATCGTCATCAGTCCCATAGACAATAAGCAACCATGTACCGCCCCACTCAATCCTGACCTCAGAGGAGGAACATTCGATTGGGATCTGTGCTATGGATAGGAGATAAATGTCCTTCTTGGAAAAGCCCTAAGGAGGACTGTGTAGATAAATGTCCTTCTTGGAAAAGCCCTAAGGAGGACTGTGTAGATAAATGTCCTTCTTGGAAAAGCCCTAAGGATGACTGTGTAGATAAATGTCATTATTATAAAATTATAGGTCTATACCAAAATACAAGTTCTTTTACGACTGGAAGAAGTTCACCAACGTTGTAATACCTTTTATATGTCAGATCACAAATCCAAGGCTTTAACTACGATACATGGATGTCTGTTTCGTTACATCCCAAGATCAATACAAAGAGCCTCAAGATCTTCTGCTCAGTGACGGACGTCTCTCTACAGTGCTTGTACATGTAAACTATTGAATGGCTACTTTAATACAGACGCCCATTTAGTAGCTTGTGGACAAGCTAATTAGATAAAGGATAATGATATCTTCTGAATGGCCTCATCCAAAGATGGGGCAGGGGGGCAGGGAAAACTCACTGCTTTGTCCTTGGGACCAATCTATGACTGCACGGCCCTGCTGAAAAAGTGTCCTGCAAACAGCTGTGATGAAGGGATCACCAAAATGTTTATGGATGTCCTATGGTCCAAAAGTCTGACCACGAGTATTAGGAACCCAAAGGGTGCCGAGAAAACGTTCGCCTCACGTTCATCAGCCTGAATTGTGCAAAATTTTGGACCCTTCTATCAGCATGGTGCAACCGAAATAAGGATTCACCAGACCATGTTTTTTTTTCCATGGCTCAGTTATACAAATTTTGCGCTGGAGTCTTGCCTTGTTTTCCCCCCGGAACCCCATGTGGGGTAAGCAAGAGCATTTTGCCTTTGGACGCATTGTTTGGGATCCATGGAAATAAAATGCCACGCTACGAAATATTCCAAATATTTGCGGAAACCAATAGATGGGAATCTGATGGGGATCGTTTTTCAGCATCCAATCCACACACTGACAGCAAGGAAGATTATCTAACTACATGTTCTGGGGGTATGAACTTTCAGTACAGTAATTTGTGCGGTGGCGGCCTGTACACGATGGAGACTCGCCCGGGCTTGCTGGATCTAGAGATATGGATGTTGATAGTTACAACAGGACCTGTTCCGATTCCTTCTTATCTATCGTTTTTACTGGAACTTCTCACAAGCTGCACGGTCCTGTTATTCCTGTTGTCTGCATCTGCTGTGCAATGCCAAGAACTGTGACGTCATTTCAGGCATTTGATACCAGCAGCACAACCACCTGCGTGCCGTCCGGCTCATACTGCGCTCAGTCTGAACATTTTCGGTCCAATGGTGGAAAAGGTTTTGTCTACACACAGCAAAACACAAGCAGCCAGCCTCGAGCAATGACATGTGACCGCTGCAGCCAATCACTGGCCTCAGTGGTGTTAAAATACAGGTGCATCTCACAAAATTAGAATATCATCAATAAGTTAATTTATTTCAGTTCTTCAATACAAAAAGTGAAACTCATATATTATATAGAGTCATTACACACAGAGTGATCTATTTCACGTGTTTATTTCTGTTAATGTTGGTGATTATGGCTTACAGCCAATGAAAGCACAAAAGTCATTATCTCAGTAAATTAGAATACTTTATAACAACAGCTTGAAAAATGTTTCTAAAATCCGAAATGTTGGCCTACTGAAATGTATGTTCAGTAAATGCACTCAATACTTGGTCGGGCTCCGTTGGCATCAATTACTGCATCAATGCGGCAATGTGGCATGGAGGCGATCAGCCTGTGGCACTGCTGAGGTGTTATGGAAGCCCAGGTTGTGCTGATAGCAGCCTTCAGCTCGTCTGCATTGTTGGGTCTGGTGTCTCTCATATTCCTCTTGACAATACCCCATAGATTCTCTATAATAGATTCTCTATGGGGTTAAGGTCAGGCGAGTTTGCTGACAATCAAGCACAGTGATACTGTTGTGTGTAAACCAGGTATTGGTACTTTTGGCAGTGTGGACAGGGGCCAAGTCCTGCTGGAGAATGACATTTCCATCTCCATAAAGCTTGTCAGCAAAGGAAAGCATAAAGTGCTCTAAAATTTTCTGGTAGACGGCTGCGCTGACTTTGGTCTTGATAAAACACAGTGGTCCTACACCAGCAGATGACATGGCCCCCCAAACCATCACTGATTGTGGAAACTTCACACTAGACCTCCAGCAGCTTGGATTGTGGCCTCTCCACTCTTCCTCCAGACTCTGGGACCTTGATTTCCAAATGAAAATTGGAACTCTAGGACCTTGTGGAGTGTGTCAATGACTGCCTTCTGGACATCTGTCAAGTCAGCAGTCTTCCCCATGATTGTGGAGCCTACTGAAACAGTCTAAGGGACCTTTATAAACGCTTAGGAAGCCTTTGCAGGTGTTTTTTGTTAATTATTCTAATTTACTGAGATAACTTTTGTGTTTTCATTGGCTATAAGCCATAATCATCAACATTAACAGAAATAAACACTTGAAATAGATCACTCTGTTTGTAATGACTCTATATAATATAGGAGTTTCACTTTTTGTATTGATGAATTGAAATAAATTAACTTTTTGATGATATTCTAATTTTGTGAGATGCACCTGTATCACCGCTACAGCCAGTCAATGGCTGCAGGGTACACACACACTTCATTGTTTGCACTTGGTAAACACAGCCTGGAGGAGAATCAGAGAATTGTGGGCACAGGGGATTGGTAAAGGGAGTATTAATTCTCTTGTTATTTTACTCCATCATAACCGGTTTTTACAACTTAAAGGGGTATTTCCCATCTCCAAGATCCTGTCCCAATGTGTAGCAGGTGTAATAATAATAATATTAGCAAAAATCTCTGATTAGAAATGTAGTATAGTTCTCCTGATTAGCTATGTCTTTTACCCCATGTGCAGGGCATTGCAGTAGCTTAGGTATCTATGGTTACGACCACTCAGCAAAAAAAAAATCCAGTATTTTATAGTTGTTAACTGCAGGTAAATACCATTTTATTCATGTCTGGCTGGTTTAATGGAAGCGCAGCTACAGGGAGAAAGTGAATTTTATTCTCCCTGCAGCCGCTCGCTTCCAATCATCGGGGCGGTGCAAGAAATGGTAACAGTCACGGCTCACTATACAGTGTGTGGCTGACATGATTGATTGACAGCTTGCTCTGCGCACACGCTGCACAGCAGACGGTCAAAGTGCAGGGGGTGATTACAGTGCACTCACTGTATAGTGATCGGTGACTGTTCCCGCACTGATGACTGGAAGCAAGTGGCTGCAGGGAGAATAAAACTTTACTTTCTCCCTGTAGCTGCTGCTCCAATTTAAACCATATGTTTAAAGGGATATTTACCTGCAGATTGCCACCAAGGTAGCAGGAAATTGTTTTTTTTTTTCCGTCAGGTTCCCTTTAATAGAAACCTCCCTGTATTTTCGTCATATGAAGCTCACACGTGTGCACAGTAGCTTCTCATGCGACAAGCTGCTTTCCACTGCGACCATCCCACGACCAATGCAAATTATCATCCTCTGGAAACTGATAATGAAGGTTTCCAATGAATGCCACAAGAGATCTGAAAAGTGATGAATTGGTATAAATAGTCTATTAGAAAAAATGACATCTTACAAATGAATAACCTTTGTTTTCTTTACAAGGTATAACCCTTTAAAAAAGGAGTGGTCTCAAGTTTCTTGTCTAGGAGTGCACCACTCCTCTGCCTCTCTGCTTGCTGGGTGGTGGCGGTGCGCTCCTGCAGGCTGCCAGTTCAGAACAGCAGCATGGCTCTCCGATAGAGAAGAGCGAACAGAAATGTTCGGTGTTCCTACCGGACACAGAGAAAGAGACAGCGAGAGAGACACACAGAGAGAAAGACACACAGACAGAGAGAGACACAGAAAGAGAGACAGAGAGAGAGACACAGACAGAGAGAGAGACGCAGACAGAGAGAGAGAGACACAGAGAGACACAGACAGAGAGACACAGACAGAGAGAGAGACACAGACAGAGAGAGAGATACAGACAAAGAGAGAGAGACAGCAAGAGAGACACACAGAGAGAAAGAAACACAGACAGAGAGACACAGAAAGAGAGACAGAGAGACGCAGACAGAGAGAGAGAGACGCAGACAGAGAGAGACACAGACAGAGAGAGACACAGACAGAGAGAGACACAGACAGAGAGAGACACAGAGAGAGAGATACAGACAAAGAGAGAGACAGCAAGAGAGACACACAGAGAGAAAGACACACAGACAGAGACACAGAAAGAGAGACAGAGAGAGAGACACACAGAGAGAGACAGAGAGACACAGACAGAGACACAGAGAGAGAGACACAGACAGAGACACAGACAGAGAGAGAGAGACACAGACAAAGAGAGAGACACAGACAAAGAGAGAGAGACACAGACAAAGAGAGAGACACAGACAAAGAGAGAGACACAGACAAAGAGAGAGAGACAAAGAGAGAGACACAGACAAAGAGAGAGAGAGAGACACAGAGAGAGACACAGAGAGAGAGAGACACAGAGAGAGAGAGACACAGACAGAGAGAGAGACACAGACAGAGAGAGACACAGACACAGAGAGACAGAGAGAGACAGAGAGAGAGACAGACAGAGAGAGACACAGAGAGAGAGAGAGACACAGAGACACAGACACAGAGAGAGACAGACAGAGAGAGACAGAGAGACAGACAGAGAGAGAGAGCCAGACAGAGAGAGACACAGAGAGAGACACAGACACAGAGAGAAACACAGACACAGAGAGACACAGAGACACAGAGAGAGACACAGACATAGAGAGACAGACATAGAGAGAGACACAGAGAGAGAGACACAGAGAGAGAAAGACTGACATAGAAAGACACAGACAGAGACAGAAAGAGAGAGGCACAGAGAGAGACACACAGAGAGAGAGACACAGAGAGAGAGACACAGACAGAGACACAGACAGAGAGAGAGAGACACAGACAAAGAGAGAGACACAGACAAAGAGAGAGAGACACAGACAAAGAGAGAGAGACACAGACAAAGAGAGAGAGACAAAGAGAGAGACACAGACAAAGAGAGAGAGAGACACAGAGAGAGACACAGAGAGAGAGAGACACAGAGAGAGAGAGACACAGACAGAGAGAGAGACACAGACAGAGAGAGACACAGACACAGAGAGAGACAGAGAGAGAGACAGACAGAGAGAGACACAGAGAGAGAGAGAGAGACACAGAGACACAGACACAGAGAGAGACAGACAGAGAGAGACAGAGAGAGAGACAGACAGAGAGAGAGAGCCAGACAGAGAGAGACACAGAGAGAGACACAGACACAGAGAGAAACACAGACACAGAGAGACACAGAGACACAGAGAGAGACACAGACATAGAGAGACAGACATAGAGAGAGACACAGAGAGAGAGACACAGAGAGAGAAAGACTGACATAGAAAGACACAGACAGAGACAGAAAGAGAGAGGCACAGAGAGAGACACACAGAGAGAGAGACACAGAGAGAGACAGACACAGAGAGAAACACAGACACAGAGAGAAACACAGACACAGAGAGAAACACAGACACAGAGAGAGACAGAGAGAGAGACACAGACAAAGACAGACAGAGAGAGAGACACAGAGAGAGACACAGAGAGAGACACAGACAGACACAGACACAGAGAGAGATGCAGACACAGAGACACAGACAGAGAGACACAGACAGAGAGACACAGACATAGAGAGACAGAGAGAGACACAGAGAGAGAAAGACACAGAGAAAGACAGAAAGAGAGAGGCACAGAGAGAGAGACAGACAGAGAGGGCCTACATAGAGAGAGACACAGAAAGAGACACAGACAGAGAGACACAGACAGAGAGACACAGACATAGAGAGACAGAGAGAGACACAGACAGAGAGAGACACAGACACAGAGAGAGACACAGACAGAGAAAGACAGACATAGAAAGACACAGACAGAGAGACAGAGAGACACAGAGAGAAACACAGACACAGAGAGAAACACAGACACAGAGAGACAGACAGAGAGAGAGACACAGACAGAGAGAGACACAGACAGAGAGAGACACAGACAGAGAGAGACACAGACACAGAGAGAGACACAGACAGAGAAACACAGACACAGAGAGAGACACAGACAGAGACACAGACAGACACAGAGAGAGACACAGACACAGATAGAGAGACAGAGAGAGAGACGCAGACAGAGAGAGACACACAGACAGAGAGAGAGACACAGAGAGAGAAAGACACATAGAAAGACACAGAAAGAGAGAGGCACAGAGAGACACAAACAGAGAGACACAGACAGAGAGGGCCTACAGAGAGAGAGACACAGACAGAGAGAGACACAGACAGAAAGAGACACAGAGAGAGAGACACAGACACAGAGAGACACAGACACCAAGAGAGACAGACAGACACAGACAGAGAGACACAGAGAGAAACACAGACACAGAAAGAAACACAGACACAGAGAGAGACAGAGAGAGAGACACAGACAGAGAGACACAGACAAAGACAGACAGAGAGAGAGACAGACACAGAGAGAGACACAGAGAGAGACACAGACAGACACAGACACAGAGAGAGATGCAGACACAGAGACACAGACAGAGAGACACAGACAGAGAGACACAGACATAGAGAGACAGAGAGAGAGACACAGACAGAGAGAGACACAGAGAGAGAAAGACACAGAGAAAGACAGAAAGAGAGAGGCACAGAGAGAGAGACAGACAGAGAGGGCCTACATAGAGAGAGACACAGACATAGAGAGACAGAGAGAGACACAGACAGAGAGAGACACAGACACAGAGAGAGACACAGACAGAGAAAGACAGACATAGAAAGACACAGACAGAGAGACACAGAGAGAAACACAGACACAGAGAGAAACACAGACACAGAGAGACAGACAGAGAGAGAGACACAGACAGAGAGAGACACAGACAGAGAGAGACACAGACACAGAGAGAGACACAGACAGAGAGACACAGACACAGAGAGAGACACAGACAGAGACACAGACAGACACAGAGAGAGACACAGACACAGATAGAGAGACAGAGAGAGAGACGCAGACAGAGAGAGACACACAGACAGAGAGAGAGACACAGAGAGAGAAAGACACATAGAAAGACACAGAAAGAGAGGCACAGAGAGACACAGACAGAGAGGGCCTACAGAGAGAGAGACACAGACAGAGAGAGACACAGACAGAAAGAGACACAGAGAGAGAGACTCAGACACAGAGAGAGACACAGACACCAAGAGAGACAGACAGACACAGACAGAGAGACACAGAGAGAAACACAGACACAGAGAGAAACACAGACACAGAGAGACACGACACAGAGAGAGACAGACAGAGAGACACAGACAGACACAGAGAGACACACACACAGAGACACAGACAGAGAGAGACACAGAGAGACTCAGACAGAGAGAGACACAGACAGAGAGAGAAAGACAGACATAGAAAGACACAGACAGAGAGAGACAGAAAGAGAGAGAGACAGACAGAGAGGGCCTACAGAGAGACACAGACAGAGACACATAGAGAGACAGACAGAGAGAGAGACACAGACAGAGAGAGAGACACAGACAGAGAGACACGGACAGAGAGAGAGACACAGACAGAGAGAGACACAGACACAGAGAGACACAGAGAGACACAGACACAGAGAGAGACACAGACAGAGAGACAGACAGACACAGACGCAGAGAGAGACACAGACACACAGACAGAGAGAGACACATAGAGACACAGACATAGAGAGACAGAGAGAGAGACACAAGACAGAGAGACACACAGACAGAGAGAGACACACAGACAGAGAGAGACACAGAGAGAAAGACAGACATAGAAAGACACAGACAGAGAGAGACAGAAAGAGAGAGGCACGGAGAGACACAAACAGAGAGAGAGACACAGACAGAGAGAGACACAGACAGAGAGACACAGACAGAGAGAGACACAGACAGAAAGAGACAGAAAGAGAGGCACAGAGAGACACAGAGAGAAACACAGACACAGAGAGAAACACAGACACAGAGAGACAGACAGAGAGAGAGACACAGACAGAGAGAGACACAGACAGAGAGAGACACAGACACAGAGAGAGACACAGACAGAGAGACACAGACACAGAGAGAGACACAGACAGAGACACAGACAGACACAGAGAGAGACACAGACACAGATAGAGAGACAGAGAGAGAGACGCAGACAGAGAGAGACACACAGACAGAGAGACACAGAGAGAGAAAGACACATAGAAAGACACAGAAAGAGAGGCACAGAGAGACACAAACAGAGAGACACAGACAGAGAGGGCCTACAGAGAGAGAGACACAGACAGAGAGAGACACAGACAGAAAGAGACACAGAGAGAGAGACTCAGACACAGAGAGAGACACAGACACCAAGAGAGACAGACAGACACAGACAGAGAGACACAGAGAGACACAGAGAGAAACACAGACACAGAGAGAAACACAGACACAGAGAGACACGACACAGAGAGAGACAGACAGAGAGACACAGACAGACACAGAGAGACACACACACAGAGAAACAGACAGAGAGAGACACAGAGAGACTCAGACAGAGAGAGACACAGACAGAGAGAGAAAGACAGACATAGAAAGACACAGAGAGAGAGAGACAGACAGAGAGGGCCTACAGAGAGACACAGACAGAGACACATAGAAAGACAGACAGAGAGAGAGACACAGACAGAGAGAGAGACACAGACAGAGAGACAGACAGAGAGAGAGACAGACAGAGAGAGAGACACAGACAGAGAGACACGGACAGAGAGAGAGACACAGACAGAGAGAGACACAGACACAGACACAGAGAGAGACACAGACAGAGAGACAGACAGACACAGACGCAGAGAGAGACACAGACACACAGACAGAGAGAGACACATAGAGACACAGACATAGAGAGACAGAGAGAGAGACACAAGACAGAGAGACACACAGACAGAGAGAGACACACAGAGAAAGACAGACATAGAAAGACACAGACAGAGAGAGACAGAAAGAGAGAGGCACAGAGAGACACAAACAGAGAGAGAGACACAGACAGAGAGAGACACAGACAGAGAGAGACACAGACAGAAAGAGACAGAGAGAGACAGACAGAGAGAGACACAGAGAGAGACAGACAGAGAGACACAGACAGAGAGAGAGACAGAGAGAAACACAGACACAGAGAGACACAGACACAGAAAGAGACACAGAGAGAGAGACAGAGACACAGACAGAGAGAGACACATAGAGACACAGACATAGAGAGACAGAGAGAGACACAAGACAGAGAGAGAGACACAAGACAGAGAGACACACACAGAGAGAGGAGACAAAGAGAGAGAAAGACAGACATAGAAAGACACAGACAGAGAGAGACAGAAAGAGAGAGGCACAGAGAGACACAAACAGAGAGACACAGACAGAGAGAGAGACAGACAGAGAGGGCCTACGGAGAGAGAGACACAGACAGAGAGAGACACAGACAGAAAGAGACACAGACAGAAAGAGACACAGACAGAGACACAGAGAGAGACAGACACAGAGAGACACAGACAGAGAGAGAGACACAGACAGAGAGAGAGACACAGAGAGAGAGACACACACAGAGAAAGAGACACAGACAGAGAGAGAGACACAGACACAGAGAGAGAAACACAGACACAGAGAGACACATACACAGAGAGAGACACAGAGAGAGACACATACACAGAGAGATACAGACAGAGAGAGACACAGAGACAGAGAGAGAAACACAGAAAGAGAGACAGAGAGAGACACAGATAGAGAGACACAGAGAGAGAGTTCGGGTTCTGGTTGAAGTTCAGGTACCGTTCTGGTACCCAAACCGAAGTTTTGACAAAAGTTCGGGTCAGGTACCACAACCCAAACTTTCACCAGTCTGCTCACCCCGACTCTCCAATGTTGCTAGAGGAGGCTGCTTTGCATCTGCTGCATCGGCATGGGCGCTGCAGCTGGCAAGACCTTCGCTCCTTGTCTAAGAAACTTGCCACCTCTGAGATTGTAGGAGGTGGCCGGTAACTAAACAACGAGATGTAAATTCCAAAATAAAAAATACCCTGTTCTTGATTGGAAAGAAGATTTTAAAATACAGAGTAAATTGTAAAGTTGCTTGATTTTACAAACTTTGCCATTTTAACCCATTTAAGAATCAATTGGAAGGCACTGTTCACATTTTAGGTTGTCAAAAACCCGTACCTGTGATCATTTAAGTATAGGGTTTACGCACTAGTTTGTAGTATTCTAGGTAGGTGCTCAGATTCCATGACTGCGGGGGTTGAGGTGTGGATTATTTACATACACCATATATAAAAGTTTTATTACTAACAGGAAAAGGTTTTATAGATATTTCTAAAACTTTTTTTTAATACATAACTACTAACCCCAACTGGATCAATTCCTGTGGACTGGTGCAGTGGTAAGGATTTTTTTTGGTGAGACGTGAATGAGCTCAAATAGACAGCAGGAGAACAAGGGTCACGGATTGTTCTTATACATTGTCCTTATTGTTGGTGTTTATAAATAATTACGGTCTGCGTTGACATCACAAGTTGGCTAGGTGTTGGATGGGGTTAAGGTCCAGGAACTTTGCTGCCGTCATGTTCTTTCAAACCAAACTCCCTCCTCACTGGGCACAGTCATGGGAAACAGAAAAGGGTCTTCCCCAAACTTTTCCCATAAAGCTACAATTGTCCACAATGTCTTGTGCTAAAGTATTGAGATTTCCAATCATTGGAACGAAGGGCCCAAGGCTGACCCCTGATAACAGCCCATAGTATTATCCTCTTCCACCATCTGTACAGGGGCACAATGCAGTCAGGGGGTAACGTTCTCCTGGAATCACCAAACCCAGACTCCTCCATCAGACGCCAGATAGAGAAGTGTGATCCGTCACTGCACAGAACACGTCTCCTCCAGAGTCCAGTGGTGGTGGCTTTACACCACTGAATCCGACGCTCAGCATTGTGCCTGGTGATGTAGCTGCTCGGCCATGAAGCTCCAGGCGGGGGCGCAGTGTTTGTGCTGATGTTATACCAGAGGAGATCTGGACTCTGCAGTTATGGAGTCAGCAGAGCGGTGGTGACTTTTCTCCCTTCTGCTCCTCAGCACTCGGCCCCCCGCTCTGTAACGTTACGGGGTCTCCACTTTGTGGCTGAGTTGCTGCGGTTCTTTCCACTTTTCAATAATATCACTCACAGGTGATGGGGAAAATTTAGGAGGAAGAAATGTCATGGACAGACTTGTTACTCCGGTGGCTCCTATTATAGGACCACGCTGGTATCAGGGAGCACTGCACCACCAGCCAGTCTGTCACATGTTAGTAATGGCAAACTGCACGGCAGGGGGCCGGAGGATATACACTGCAAATTCTTTGTCATTGCATTTGTCAAATTTCTCAAATGCTTCCGACAAACCATTTGTGAAATGTGTTTGCCCCTGATGAAGCGTTTGTGAAACGCAAGTCAGGTGTATTTGGTGGGTGAGCTGCTCTTTTAGCATGTACCTCTTTTTTTTTTGGGCACTCCAATCTGATCTGCTTCCAATGTATACTTAACCATGTTCTATCAATTTTTACTTAGACTGTACAAATATATTAAGCCTACTTTGCCATTTGCGCCACTTTTCTTTTTGTGTCTACTGTGCTGAATAAATACATATAATTTCTTTAACCCATTTTTAATAAAATCTATATTTTATTATTATGGCTACTTAGGTTTTGGTTTCGTATTTGGGACCTTTCACTTTGCCCTAGATTATCTTTTTTTGGGTTTTGTATAGATAGTTAAATATGAGAATGACACAAATGGGCAGAATTATTACAAGCTCTATGACCATTGTATAATAAAATAGTTGTAACAGTTTTAAAGGTGCAAAGAATAGAGAATAAAGGTTTTGAAACTTTTTAAAACAGGTGCGAAGAATAGACAATAACGTTTTTGAAACTTTTAAAAAAGTGCAAAGAATAGAGACTAAAGTTTTGAAACTTTTTAAAAAAGGTGCAAAGAATAGAGAATAAAGTTTTGAAACGTTCTAAAAAAAAAGGTGCGAAGAATAGACAATAAAGTTTTTGAAACTTTTAAAAAGGTGCAAAGAATAGACAATAAAGTTTTTGAAACTTTTAAAAAAGGTGCGAAGAATAGACAATAAAGTTTTTGAAACTTTTAAAAAAGGTGCGAAGAATAGACAATAAAGTTTTTGAAACTTTTAAAAAAGGCACAAAGAATAAAGTTATTGAAACTTTTAAAAAACTTTTCATGTGTTCTAACCATTGGTCAGAAGTTTTAAACACGTGAAAAAAAAGTTTTTAAAAAGTTCTGGTATCAGTTAAATAACATTAAACTTCTTACCTGTCTGGGTAGCAGTGCTGGCCAGATCTGCTGTGAAGCCGGAGAAGAGGTTGAAGGGTAGTGCTGATGAGTGGTACATCCTGGCAGGCTCACAGTCGTGCGTACACCTGGGTAGTGTTCAATCACAGGAGATGAGCCGGTGACATTGTCCTTAGGTGCTGAGAGGCCACATCACTTTGCGGGATGGGAAACTGGGCCAGAGGGGGTGAGAGCCTGACTGACAGGATAGGAGGAGGACGTCTTACTGGAGACCAGTGCACAGCGGTGCAGAAAGTCCCAGTTATGCCATTGGCTGTCTCTTTACCTGATCTCTATTCAGAGTTCACAAAGCAACTGTTCCAAGAAGTGTCAGGGAGTGAATAGGGACCTAATCAGGGTTTCTCCTTCTCATTGTTTTTCGGGTAGTACCGCTTTCCCAGAGTTTCAGTTTAATGTGGCAGCATGGCAGTCTGCCAGCTCGTACCTTGTCATTAGCTTCAGGGCACTCCCTGTACGTTTATCTGAGAAAACAAAGACTTACTGTCGGGTGACAGACGCGCCGCATTCTTCAGAATTAGAGGCTGGAGACCAACGACCATGACAAAAGTAGTCCAAATGAGAGGACGGGGTCCCATGGCCAAAGTCATAATCACCCATCAGCTATCAAGGGGTCATTTACCCCCCATGGGTCATCCTACGGTCAGTCATCAGATTGATTGCTGCAATGGCACCCTCTACTGGGCAGTTTCTTAGTTACACCCAGATTTTCTATACTAAGAACAGAATTTATCATTTTTATTAAAGGGATTGTCCTGATTGGTGCAGGTTTCAGAGATTTTTATTTTTGTTACAAAGTGGCGCGGAAGATTGGGCCCCACGACATTCATCCATAGAGAATGGATAGAGCGGAGGTCGGGCATACGCAATGCTGCTCCATTATAACAGGGTTTAAGGTTCCTAATCGGTGCAAGTTCCAGTGGTCGGCCCCCACCCGATCAGTAATTTATCACCTATCCTGTTGACTTTTTTACCGGACAACCCCTTTGATAGAGGCAGCATGTTTCGCAGTAATTTACATTTCAGGGGGTAAATGCACAAATATAATAAGATTACAGAGTAATGCAAGCGGGAGAAATGAAGATACACAAGCCTCATCTGTGCGCACTTCTAATATTATGCACCCCCCGCCATGATTGGGAGGTTTATGAGTGGTCGCTTCAGTAGTATTTTGTGCCTGCGCTGCCTCCACCTCGATCATGGGGTCGGCTGTATCCTGAGTGCATGTCCATGTATTGGGGAGTATGCAAGTTATTTATTTTTTTATTATGTCCTCATGAATTTAATTTTTTTTAAATGTAGTTTAGTGCCTCATAAGATGATGAGGACCCCTGACGTAGGTTGGGAAATTGTGTATTTTGGACAAAATAATATTTCCTCTTCATTTTTTCATTTTCTGCGAGATTCCGAGAAAGGGACTCGCTCTGCAAACCCCGCCCGAGAAAGGGACTCGCTCTGCAAACCTGGCCCGAGAAAGGGACTCGCTCTGCAAACCCCGCCCGAGAAAGGGACTCGCTCTGCAAACCCTGCCCGAGAAAGGGAATCGCTCTGCAAACCCCGCCCGAGAAAGGGACTCGCTCTGCAAACCCCGCCCGAGAAAGGGACTCGCTCTGCAAACCCCGCCCGAGAAAGGGACTCGCTCTGCAAACCCCGCCCGAGAAAGGGACTCGCTCTGCAAACCCCGCCCGAGAAAGGGACTCGCTCTGCAAACCCCGCCCGAGAAAGGGACTCGCTCTGCAAACCCTGCCCGAGAAAGGGGCTCGCTCTGCAAACCCCGCCCGAGAAAGGGACTCGCTCTGCAAACCCCGCCCGAGAAAGGGACTCGCTCTGCAAACCCCACCCGAGAAAGGGACTCGCTCTGCAAACCCCACCCGAGAAAGGGACTCGCTCTGCAAACCCTGCCCGAGAAAGGGACTCGCTCTTGAAATCCCCCCGCGAGGGAGGGACTCGCTCTGAAACCCTCGTCGAGAAAGGGACTCGCTCTGCAAACCCGGCCCAAGAAAGGGACTCGCTCTTGAAATCCCCCCGCGAGGGAGGGACTCGCTCTGAAACCCTCGACGAGAAAGGGACCCGCTCTGCAAACCCGCCCAAGAAAAGGACTCGCTCTACAAATCCCGCCCGAGAAAGGGACTCACTCTGCAAACCCCACCCAAGAAAGGGACTCACTCTGCAAACCCTGCCCAAGAAAGGGACTCACTCTGCAAACCCCCCCGAGAAAGGGACCCGCTCTGCAATCCCCGACGAGAAATGGACTCGCTCTGCAAACCCCACCCAAGAAAGGGACTCACTCTGCAAACCCTGCCCAAGAAAGGGACTCACTCTGCAAACCCTGCCCAAGAAAGGGACTCACTCTTGAAATCCCCCCCGAGAAAGGGACTCACTCTGTAAACCCCCCCGAGAAAGGGACTCACTCTGCAACCCCCCAAGAAAGGGACTCGCTCTGCAGCCCCCCCCCCGAGAAAGGAACTCACTCACTCGCTCTGAACCCCCCCGAGAAAGTGACTCGCTCTGCAAACCACCCTGAGAAAGGGACTCGCTCTGCAAACCCCGCCTGAGAAAGGGTCTCACTCTGCAAGCTCCCTGAGAAAGGGACTCACTCTGCAACCCCCCCCCTAGAAAGGAACTCACTCTGCAACCCCCCCTAGAAAGGCACTCACTCTGCAAACCCACCCCCCCAAGAAAGGGACTCGCTCTGCAAACTCTCCCCCCCTGTGAGGGAGGGACTCGCTCTGAAACCCCCCCGAGAAAGGGACTCACTCTGAAACCCCCCCCGAGAAAGGGACTCGCTCTGAACCCCCCCCGAGAAAGTGACTCGCTCTGCAAACCCCCCTGAGAAAGGGACTCGCTCTGCAAACCCCCCTGAGAAAGGGACTCGCTCTGCAAACCCCACCCGAGAAAGGGACTCGCTCTGCAAACCCCACCCGAGAAAGGGACTCGCTCTGCAAACCCCACCCGAGAAAGGGACTCGCTCTGCAAACCCTGCCCAAGAAAGGGACTCGCTCTTGAAATCCCCCCGCGAGGGAGGGACTCGCTCTGAAACCCTCGTCGAGAAAGGGACTCGCTCTGCAAACCCCGCCCAAGAAAGGGACTCGCTCTTGAAATCCCCCCGCGAGGGAGGGACTCGCTCTGAAACCCTCGACGAGAAAGGGACTCGCTCTGCAAACCTGCCCAAGAAAAGGACTCGCTCTACAAATCTCGCCCGAGAAAAGGACTCACTCTGCAAACCCCACCCAAGAAAGGGACTCACTCTGCAAACCCTGCCCAAGAAAGGGACTCACTCTGCAAACCCCCCTGAGAAAGGGACCCGCTCTGCAATCCCCCACGAGAAATGGACTCGCTCTGCAAACCCCCCCGAGAAAGGGACTCACTCTGCAAACCCTGCCCAAGAAAGGGACTCACTCTGCAAACCCCACCCAAGAAAGGGACTCACTCTGCAAACCCTGCCCAAGAAAGGGACTCACTCTTGAAATCCCCCCCGAGAAAGGGACTCACTCTGTAAACCCCCCAAGAAAGGGACTCACTCTGCAACCCCCCAAGAAAGGGACTCGCTCTGCAACCCCCCCCGAGAAAGGAACTCACTCTGAAACCCCCCCGCGAGGGAGGTACTCGCTCTGAACCCCCCCCCGAGAAAGTGACTTGCTCTGCAAACCCCCCAGAGAAAGGGACTCGCTCTGCAAACCCCCCTAGAAAGGAACTCACTCTGCAACCCCCCCTAAAAAGGCACTCACTCTGCAAACCCACCCCCCCAAGAAAGGGACTCGCTCTGCAAACTCTCCCCCACTGCGAGGGAGGGACTCGCTCTGCAAACTCCCCCGAGAAAGGGACTCGCTCTGAAACCCCCCCCCCGAGAAAGGGACTCGCTCAACAACCCCCCCGAGAAAGGGACTCGCTCTGCAACCCTCCCGAGAAAGGGACTCGCTTTGAAACCACCCCTGAGAAAGGGACTCGCTCTGCAAGCCTCCACGAGAAAGGGACTCGCTCTGCAAATCAAACCCCCGAGAAAGGGACTCGATCTGCAAACCCCCGAAAAAGGGACTCGCTCTGCAAACCCCCTGAGAAAGGGACTCGCTCTACAAATCCTCCGTCCTTGAGAAAGTGACTCGCTCTATAAACCCCCTCAAGAAAGGGACTCACTCTCCAAACCCCGCCCAAGAAAGGGACTCGCTCTGCACACCCCCCCGAGAAAGGGACTCGCTCAGCAACCCACCCGAGAAAGGGACTCGCTCTGCAAACCTCCCCCAGAAAGGGACTCGCTCTGAAACCCCCCCGAGAAAGGGACCCGCTCTGCAACCCCCCATGAGAAATGGACTCGCTCTGCAAACCCCCCCGAGAAAGGGACTCGCTCTGCAAACCCCCCCCACCCGAGAAAGCGACTCACTTTGCAAACCCCCCTTCTCGAGAAAGGGACTCGCTCTGCAAACCCCCCCAGAAAGGGACTCACTCTGCAAACCCCCCCGAGAAAGGGACTCACTCTGCAACCTCCCCCGAGAGAGGGACTCGCTTTCCAACCCCCCCCGAGAAAGGAACTCGCTCTGAACCCCCCCCCCCGAGAAAGTGACTCGCTCTGCAAACCCCCCTGAGAAAGGGACTCGCTCTGCAAACCCGCCGGAGAAAGGGTCTCACTCTGCAAGCTCCCCGAGAAAGGGACTCACTCTGCAACCCCCCCTAGAAAGGGACTCACTCTGCAACCCCCCCTAGAAAGGGACTCACTCTGCAACCCCCCCTAGAAAGGGACTCACTCTGCAACCCCCCATAGAAGGGGACTCACTCTGCAAACCCACCCCCCCAAGAAAGGGACTCGCTCTGCAAGCTCTCCCCCCCTGCGAGGGAGGGACTCGCTCTGAAACCCCCCCGAGAAAGGGACTCGCTCTGAAACCCCCCCCCTCGAGAAAGGGACTCACTCTGCAACCCCCCCAGAAAGGGACTCACTCTGCAACCCCCCCCCCAGAAAGGGACTCGCTCAACAACCCCCCCGAGAAAGGGACTCGCTCAACAACCCCCCCGAGAAAGGGACTCGCTCTGCAAACCCCGACCAAGAAAGAGACTCGCTCTGCAACCCCCCCGAGAAAGGGACTCGCTTTGAAACCACCCCTGAGAAAGGGACTCGCTCTGCAAACCCCCACGAGAAAGGGACTCGCTCTACTAACCAAACCCCCGAGAAAGGGACTACCTCTGCAACCCACCCGAGAAAGGGACTCCCTCTGCAACCCACCCAAGAAAGGGACCTCCTCTGCAACCCACCCGAGAAAGGGACTCCCTCTGCAACCCCCCCGAGAAAGGGACTCCCTCTGCAACCCCCCCGAGAAAGGGACTCGCTCTGCAAACCCCTCCTCCGAGAAAGGGACTCCCTCTGCAAACCCCCTCGAGAAAGGGACTCCCTCTGCAAACACCCGAGAAATGGACTCCCTCTGCAAACACCCGAGAAAGAGACTCGCTCTGCAAACTCCCGAGAAAGGGACTCGCTCTGCAAACCCTGCCCAAGAAAGGGACTCGCTCTTGAAATCCCCCCGCGAGGGAGGGACTCGCTCTGAAACCCTCGACGAGAAAGGGACTCGCTCTGCAAACCCCGCCCAAGAAAAGGACTCGCTCTGCAACCCCCCCAGAAAGGGACTCACTCTGCAACCCCCCCCCCAGAAAGGGACTCGCTCAACAACCCCCCCGAGAAAGGGACTCGCTCTGCAAACCCCGACCAAGAAAGAGACTCGCTCTGCAACCCCCCCGAGAAAGGGACTCGCTTTGAAACCACCCCTGAGAAAGGGACTCGCTCTGCAAACCCCCACGAGAAAGGGACTCGCTCTACTAACCAAACCCCCGAGAAAGGGACTACCTCTGCAACCCACCCGAGAAAGGGACTCCCTCTGCAACCCACCCAAGAAAGGGACCTCCTCTGCAACCCACCCGAGAAAGGGACTCCCTCTGCAACCCCCCCGAGAAAGGGACTCCCTCTGCAACCCCCCCGAGAAAGGGACTCGCTCTGCAAACCCCTCCTCCGAGAAAGGGACTCCCTCTGCAAACCCCCTCGAGAAAGGGACTCCCTCTGCAAACACCCGAGAAATGGACTCCCTCTGCAAACACCCGAGAAAGAGACTCGCTCTGCAAACTCCCGAGAAAGGGACTCGCTCTGCAAACCCTGCCCAAGAAAGGGACTCGCTCTTGAAATCCCCCCGCGAGGGAGGGACTCGCTCTGAAACCCTCGACGAGAAAGGGACTCGCTCTGCAAACCCCGCCCAAGAAAAGGACTCGCTCTACAAATCCTGCCCGAGAAAGGGACTCACTCTGCAAACCCCACCCAAGAAAGGGACTCACTCAGCAAACCCTGCCCAAGAAAGGGACTCACTCTTGAAATCCCCCCCGAGAAAGGGACTCACTCTGCAAACCCCCCCGAGAAAGGGACTCACTCTGCAACCCCCCGAGAAAGGGATTCGCTCTGAACCCCCCCCGAGAAAGTGACTCGCTCTGCAAAACCCCCTGAGAAAGGGACTCGCTCTGCAAACCCCGCCCGAGAAAGGGTCTCACTCTGCAACCCCCTCTAGAAAGGGACTCACTCTGCAAACCCACCCCCCCAAGAAAGGGACTCGCTCTGCAAACTCTCCCCCCCTGCGAGGGAGGGACTCGCTCTGAAACCCCCCCGAGAAAGGAACTCGCTCTGAACCCCCCCCGAGAAAGGGACTCACTCTGCAACCCCCCCCCCCGAGAAAGGGACTCGCTCAACAACCCCCCCGAGAAAGGGACTCGCTTTGAAATCACCCGAGAAAGGGACTCGCTCTGCAAACTCCCGAAAAAGGGACTCGCTCTGCAAACCCCCCGAGAAAGGGACTCGCTCTGCAAACCCCCGAGAAAGGGACACGCTCTGCAAACCCCCCGTCCCAGAGAAAGTGACTCGCTCTACAAACCCCCTCAAGAAAGGGACTCACTCTCCAAACCCCACCCAAGAAAGGAACTCGCTCTGCACACCCCCCCCCCGAGAAAGGGACTCGCTCAGCAACCCACCCGAGAAAGGGACTCGCTCTGCAAACCTCCCCCAGAAAGGGATTCGCTCTGAAACCCCCCGAGAAACGAACCCGCTCTGCAACCCCCCACGAGAAATGGACTCGCTCCGCAAACCTTCCCGAGAAAGGGACTCGCTCTGCAAACCCCCACCCGAGAAAGGGACTTGCTCTGCAAACCCCCCTTCTCAAGAAATGGACTCACTCTGCAAACCCCCCCCAGAGAGGGACTTGCTCTGCAAACCACCCGGAGAAAGGGACTCCCTCTGCAACCCACCCGAGAAAGGGACTCCCTCTGCAACCCACCCGAGAAAGGGACTCCCTCTGCAAACACCCGAGAAAGGGACTCGCTCCGCAAACTCCCGAGAAAGGGACTCGCTCTGCAATCCCCCGAGAAAGGGACTCGCTCTGCAAACCCCCCCAAAAACGAAACTCGCTCTGCAAACCCCCCCCCGAGAAAGGGACTCATTCTGCAACCCCCCCACCCGAGAAAGGGACTTGCTCTGCAAACCCCCCTTCTCGAGAAAGGGACTCGCTCTGCAAACCCCCCTTCTCAAGAAAGGGACTCGCTCTGCAAACCACCCCGAGAAAGGGACTCCCTCTGCAACCCACCTGAGAAAGGGACTCCCTCTGCAACCCACCCGAGAAAGGGACTCCCTCTGCAACCCCCCCCCCGAGAAAGGGACTCACTCTGCAAACCGCCCCTGTGAGAAAGAGACTCCCTCCGCAAACCCCCTCGAGAAAGGGACTCCCTCTGCAAACACCCGAGAAATGGACTCCCTCTGCAAACACCCGAGAAAGGGACTCGCTCTGCAAACTCCCGAGAAAGGGACTCGCCCTGCAAACCCCCGAGAAAGGGACTCGCTCTGCAAACCCCCGAGAAAGGGACTCGCTCTGCAAACTTCCGAGAAAGGGACTCGCTCTGCAAACTTCCGAGAAAGGGACTCACTCTGTAACCCCCCCCCCGAGAAAGGGACTCACTCTGCAACCCACTTGAGAAAGCGACTCACTGTCCAACCCTGTCCAGAATGGAGCTGAGGTGCACATACTCCCATAGACAAACCCATGGGCAAACCCCCCCACCCAAGAAAGGGACTCACTCTGCAAACCCCCCCCCAGAAAGGGACCCACTCTGCAAACCCCCCCGAGAAAGAGACTCATTCTGCAAACCCCCCCGAGAAAGGGACTCACTCTGCAAACCCCCCCCAGAAAGGGACTCACTCTGCAAACCCTCCCGAGAAAGGGACTCTCTCTGCAAACCCCCGAGAAAGGGACTCGCTCTGCAACCCCCCCACCGAGAAAGGGACTCACTCTGCAAACCCCTCCTGCGAGAAAGGGACTCGCTCTGCAAATCCCCTCCTCCGAGAAAGAGACTCCCTCTGCAAACCCCGCCCAAGAAAGGTACTCGCTCTCCAAACCCCGCCCGAGAAAGGGACTCGCTCTCCAAACCCCGCCCGAGAAAGGGACTCGCCCTGCAAACCCCGCCCAAGAAAGGTACTCACTCTCCAAACCCCGCCCGAGAAAGGGACTCACTCTCCAAACCCCCCGAGAAAGGGACTCGCTCAGCAACCCACCCAAGAAGGGGACTCGCTCTGCAAACCCCCCCCCCGAGAAAGCGACTCACTCTGCAAACCCCCCAACCAGAGAAAGGGACTCGCTCTGCAAACCCCCCTTCTCGAGAAAGGGACTCGCTCTGCAAACCCCCCCCAGAAAGGGACTCACTCTGCAAACCACCCCGAGAAAGGGACTCCCTCTGCAATCCACCCGAGAAAGGGACTCTCTCTGCAAACCCCCGAGAAAGGGACTCGCTCTGTAACCCCCCCCAAAAAAGGGACTCACTCTGCAACCCCCCCGAGAAAGGGACTCACTCTGCAAACCCCCCCTGCGAGAAAGGGACTCACTCTGCAAATCCCCTCCTCCGAGAAAGGGACTCCCTCTGCACACCGCCTCAAGAAAGGGACTCCCTCTGCAAACACCCGAGAAATGGACTCTCTCTGCAAACTCCCGAGAAAGGGACTCGCTCTGCAAACTTCCGAGAAAGTGACTCGCTCTGCAAACCCCCCCCGAGAAAGGGACTCGCTCTGCAACCCCCCCCGAGAAAGGGACTCGCTCTGCAACCCCCCCCCGAGAAAGGGACTCATTCTGCAACCCCCCCACCCCGAGAAAGGTACTCATTCTGTAACCCCCCTCCCCCGAGAAAGGGACTCACTCTGCAACCCACTTGAGAAAGCGACTCACTGTCCAACCCTGTCCAGAATGGAGCAGAGGTGCACATACTCCCATAGACAAACCCATGGGCAAACCCCCCCCACCCAAGAAAGGGACTCACTCTGCAAACATCCCCCAGAAAGGGACCCACTCTGCAAACCCCCCCCGAGAAAGGGACTCACTCTTCAAACCCCCCCCGAGAAAGGGACTCACTCTGCAAACCCCCCCAGAAAGGGACTCACTCTGCAAACCCTCCCGAGAAAGGGACTCCCTCTGCAACCCACCCAAGAAAGGGACTCTCTCTGCAAACCCCCGAGAAAGGGACTCGCTCTGCAACCCCTCCGAGAAAGGGACTCACTCTGCAACCCCCACCCCCGAGAAAGGGACTCACTCTGCAAACCCCTCCTGCGAGAAAGGGACTCGCTCTGCAAATCCCCTCCTCCGAGAAAGAGACTCCCTCTGCAAACCCCGCCCAAGAAAGGTACTCACTCTCCAAACCCCGCCTGAGAAAGGGACTCGCTCTCCAAACCCCGCCTGAGAAAGGGACTCGCTCCCCAAACCCCGCCCGAGAAAGGGACTCGCTCTGCAAACCCCGCCCGAGAAAGGGACTCGCTCTGCAAACCCCGCCCGAGAAAGGGACTCACTCTCCAAACCCCGTCCGAGAAAGGGACTCACTCTCCAAACCCCCCGAGAAAGGGACTCGCTCAGCAACCCACCCGAGAAAGGGACTTGCTCTGCAAACCTCCCCCAGAAAGGGACTCGCTCTGCAAACCCCCCCCGAGAAGGGGACTCGCTCTGCAAACCCCCCCCGAGAAAGGGACTCACTCTGCAAACCCCCCCACCAGAGAAAGGGACTCGCTCTGCAAACCCCCCTTCTCGAGAAAGGGACTCGCTCTGTAAACCCCCCCAGAAAGGGACTCGCTCTGCAAACCACCCCGAGAAAGGGACTCCCTCTGCAACCCACCCGAGAAAGGGACTCTCTCTGCAAACCCCCGAGAAAGGGACTCGCTCTGCACCCCCCCCAAGAAAGGGACTCACTCTGCAACCCCCCCGAGAAAGGGACTCACTCTGCAAACCCCCCCTGCGAGAAAGGGACTCACTCTGCAAATCCCCTCCTCCGAGAAAGGGACTCCCTCTGCACACCTCCTCAAGAAAGGGACTCCCTCTGCAAACACCCGAGAAATGGACTCTCTCTGCAAACTCCCTAGAAAGGGACTCATTCTGCAACCCCCCCCCCAGAATGGGACTCACTCTGCAACCCACTTGAGAAAGCGACTCACTGTCCAACCCTGTCCAGAATGGAGCAGAGGTGCACATACTCCCATAGACAATGAACGGAGGAGAGGATGAGTATGATCAACTTTGCTCCATTCAGGACAGAGCTGCAGAGGCCCTTGCGATTCCTAGGGGTCCATGAGATCAGACCCTCAGCAATAAGAAAGTGATCTCTTATTCTATGGATAGAGGATAGCTTGAGTTTTTTTGGGGGGAATTAACCCTTTAAGCCAAATTTCCAGCACATTTAGTTTAGTAAATGAGCCCCCACTTACATTTCTCCACCAGATTTGCAGCTCAGGGGTGTAGGAAGTGGGGATATCGTTAGTGCTGCTCCCCTCTCCAGGTGGAAGTGAGCTGTGTGGGACAACCCCTCTAAAATGTATCACCTTCATTATTTTTTTCCCTTTCTTCCTAGAGCCATAACTTTTTTTTTTTTTTACCTTTTCCATCCACAGCCGCATGACTGTTTTTTTTTAGTTGTTGCAGTCTCGAATTACCCCATACTGTAATAGTGGGGAAGGGTCGGGGGGGGGGGGGGGGATCCAAGTGCAGTAAAATGGTTAAAAAAATTGAAAAAGATGTAAAAAAAAAAAAAAAAAAAAACTGATTTTTTTTGGGAGGTAATTTTGTTTATATAGCAAGAAAAAAGAAAAGACATGGCAGCGTTGATTCTGCAGGACAGTGTGAATACAGCCCTACCACACTTTTTTTGTAGTTGATTAAAAAAATTGAATTTTCTAAAAAAAAAAACAACAAAAAAAACAGTTTTTAGAACTTTTTGATTTTTTTTTTGTTTTTTGCATGACCACCTGATCGATCTATTGGTATCACTTTGGGGTACATACGATAATTTTATCTGTCTTGGAGGGAGAAACATCATTTCTTGCTTCACTTTTTTTTCCCTTGATGCCATTTAGGGGTTAAACGCGCTCTATAGTCTCATCCATTGGACTTTTATGGCTCCGCTTGTTTTTGAACGGGGAAATCGGGGAGAGATTCAACTTTTATGTCTATCCAAAAGTTCTGGGAAAGTTGGGTGATAACTTATTTTAGCCAATATTACATTTTAGGTCTTCACCCAACTTTCCCAGAGTCCTGAAGAGCAGGAAATGGATTTGTCGACTATAGGGTCAGATTTAGGGCATACACTGTCTTGTATGAGGGACTCGCACCTAATAAATAAAACATGGCCGCTATACTGGTTGTCACCCAGCTTTCCCAGGACCAGATAGATAGCTGAGGTGAATATTGCAGCTAAGCCCTGACCCTTCTCCTCTCACACTGAGCCGCAGCCGCCGTCTGCCCGGACACTTGACGCGCTCTCAGCTTACAAAGACTCCTCTGCTTTCTCATTGGTCAGCCTGAACGTCAGTCACCTCATAAGGGCGGGATTTATCTAAATAATCCGTCCTGATTGGACACGCCACTCATTAGTATTCATCCAGCCTCGTATTGCCCTGCTTAGCGACCATTGCCTAGCGACGCTGTCCATCAATATCCGCCGAGAAGTGGGCGGTGTAAAGCTAAGAGCTGATTGGCTAGTTTCCTGTCTATCAAAGCGATAGTGGGCACTGATTGGCTCTCCTAACTGTCCGTCATCGTGTGATTACTAATCGATATGTCCAATCGGTAAAGGCCGCGGGGCGGGGCTTGGACCCGCGATATCAGATTCACCGTCCTGCAAGGGAAAATCGAAAAATATTAGAAAAAATAACCGGTAACTTCCCCAGAATCGCTCAATGATCGGATCGCATCTATAGCGGCCGATATTTGCCGATTTGATATCGATATTTAACAAAGAAATCCTGTCTGATTCTGGGCAACACAATCCGCCACGGATCGCAGGAAGAATCGGAAGGAGCATCGTCGATTATCTCCGATATTAGAGGTAAGGCGGGGGCAGAGCGGACAGCGGGGCGGGATCGCGATCAGCCCGCACGTAATCGATATATCGCAATGGATGCGTGACGGGGCCGCCGGCTCTGCGCATGTGCGGTACGGAGAAGTGACGCATCGCTGTGTGTATATGTGTGTACAGCAGACACAGCGGCCGTGTGTGTGTGTATATATATATATATATATATATATATATATATATATATATATATATATATATATATATATATATATACACATACATGTAGACAGTGTATACAGCAGTCACAGCGGCCGTGTGTGTGTGTATATACATATATATACATGTAGACAGTGTGTACAGCAGTCACAGCGGCCGTGTGTGTGTGTATATACATATATATACATGTAGACAGTGTGTACAGCAGACACAGCGGCCGTGTGTGTGTATATACATATATATACATGTAGACAGTGTGTGCAGCAGACACAGCGGCCGTGTGTGTATATACATATATATATACATGTAGACAGTGTGTGCAGCAGTCACAGCGGCCGTGTGTGTATATACATATATATACATGTAGACAGTGTGTACAGCAGACACAGCGGCCGTGTGTGTATATACATATATATACATGTAGACAGTGTGTGCAGCAGTCACAGCGGCTGTGTGTGTATATACATATATATACATGTAGACAGTGTGTACAGCAGTCACAGCGGCCGTGTGTGTATATACATATATATACATGTAGACAGTGTGTACAGCAGACACAGCGGCCGTGTGTGTATATACATATATATACATGTAGACAGTGTGTACAGCAGTCACAGCGGCCGTGTGTGTATATACATATATATACATGTAGACAGTGTGTACAGCAGACACAGCGGCCGTGTGTGTATATACATATATATACATGTAGACAGTGTGTACAGCAGACACAGCGGCCGTGTGTGTATATACATATATATACATGTAGACAGTGTGTACAGCAGTCACAGCGGCCGTGTGTGTATATACATATATATACATGTAGACAGTGTGTGCAGCAGTCACAGCGGCCGTGTGTGTATATACATATATATACATGTAGACAGTGTGTGCAGCAGTCACAGCGGCCGTGTGTGTATATACATATATATACATGTAGACAGTGTGTGCAGCAGTCACAGCGGCCGTGTGTGTATATACATATATATACATGTAGACAGTGTGTACAGCAGACACAGCGGCCGTGTGTGTATATACATATATATACATGTAGACAGTGTGTGCAGCAGTCACAGCGGCCGTGTGTGTATATACATATATATACATGTAGACAGTGTGTACAGCAGTCACAGCGGCCGTGTGTGTATATACATATATATACATGTAGACAGTGTGTACAGCAGACACAGCGGCCGTGTGTGTATATACATATATATACATGTAGACAGTGTGTACAGCAGTCACAGCGGCCGTGTGTGTATATACATATATATACATGTAGACAGTGTGTACAGCAGACACAGCGGCCGTGTGTGTATATACATATATATACATGTAGACAGTGTGTACAGCAGACACAGCGGCCGTGTGTGTATATACATATATATACATGTAGACAGTGTGTACAGCAGTCACAGCGGCCGTGTGTGTATATACATATATATACATGTAGACAGTGTGTACAGCAGTCACAGCGGCCGTGTGTGTATATACATATATATACATGTAGACAGTGTGTACAGCAGTCACAGCGGCCGTGTGTGTGTGTATATATATATATACATGTAGACAGTGTGTACAGCAGTCACAGCGGCCGTGTGTGTGTGTATATACATATATATACATGTAGACAGTGTGTACAGCAGTCACAGCGGCCGTGTGTGTGTGTGTATACATATATATACATGTAGACAGTGTGTACAGCAGTCACAGCGGCAGTGTGTGTGTGTGTATATATATATATATATATACATGTAGACAGTGTGTACAGCAGTCAC
>NW_027362772.1:73555855-73560855 GCF_046119375.1 Phyllobates terribilis
TGTGTGTATATACATATATATACATGTAGACAGTGTGTGCAGCAGTCACAGCGGCCGTGTGTGTATATACATATATATACATGTAGACAGTGTGTACAGCAGTCACAGCGGCCGTGTGTGTATATACATATATATACATGTAGACAGTGTGTACAGCAGTCACAGCGGCCGTGTGTGTGTGTGTATATACATATATACATGTAGACAGTGTGTGCAGCAGTCACAGCGGCTGTGTGTGTGTGTGTATATACATATATATACATGTAGACAGTGTGTACAGCAGTCACAGCGGCCGTGTGTGTATATACATATATATACATGTAGACAGTGTGTACAGCAGTCACAGCGGCCGTGTGTGTGTGTATATACATATATACATGTAGACAGTGTGTGCAGCAGTCACAGCGGCTGTGTGTGTGTGTGTATATACATATATATACATGTAGACAGTGTGTACAGCAGTCACAGCAGCCGTGTGTGTGTGTATATACATATATATACATGTAGACAGTGTGTACAGCAGTCACAGCGGCCATATGTGTGTGTATATACATATATATACATGTATACAGTGTGTACAGCAGTCACAGCGGCCGTGTGTGTGTGTATATACATATATATACATGTAGACAGTGTGTACAGCAGTCACAGCGGCCGTGTGTGTGTGTGTATATACATATATATATATGTAGACAGTGTGTACAGCAGTCACAGCGGCCGTGTGTGTGTATATACATATATACATGTAGACAGTGTGTACAGCAGTCACAGCGGCCGTGTGTGTGTGTATATACATATATATACATGTAGACAGTGTGTACAGCAGTCACAGCGGCCGTGTGTGTATATACATATATATACATGTAGACAGTGTGTACAGCAGTCACAGCGGCCGTGTGTGTATATACATATATATACATGTAGACAGTGTGTGCAGCAGTCACAGCGGCTGTGTGTGTGTGTGTATATACATATATATACATGTAGACAGTGTGTACAGCAGTCACAGCAGCCGTGTGTGTGTGTATATACATATATATACATGTAGACAGTGTGTACAGCAGTCACAGCGGCCATGTGTGTGTGTATATACATATATATACATGTATACAATGTGTACAGCAGTCACAGCGGCCGTGTGTGTGTGTATATACATATATATACATGTAGACAGTGTGTACAGCAGTCACAGCGGCCGTGTGTGTGTGTGTATATACATATATATATATGTAGACAGTGTGTACAGCAGTCACAGCGGCCGTGTGTGTGTATATACATATATACATGTAGACAGTGTGTACAGCAGTCACAGCGGCCGTGTGTGTGTGTATATACATATATATACATGTAGACAGTGTGTACAGCAGTCACAGCGGCCGTGTGTGTATATACATATATATACATGTAGACAGTGTGTACAGCAGACACAGCGGCCGTGTGTGTATATACATATATATACATGTAGACAGTGTGTACAGCAGACACAGCGGCCGTGTGTGTATATACATATATATACATGTAGACAGTGTGTACAGCAGACACAGCGGCCGTGTGTGTATATACATATATATACATGTAGACAGTGTGTGCAGCAGTCACAGCGGCCGTGTGTGTATATACATATATATACATGTAGACAGTGTGTACAGCAGTCACAGCGGCCGTGTGTGTATATACATATATATACATGTAGACAGTGTGTACAGCAGTCACAGCGGCCGTGTGTGTGTGTGTATATACATATATATATATATGTAGACAGTGTGTACAGCAGTCACAGCGGCCGTGTGTGTGTGTATATACATATATACATGTAGACAGTGTGTGCAGCAGTCACAGCGGCTGTGTGTGTGTGTGTATATACATATATATACATGTAGACAGTGTGTACAGCAGTCACAGCAGCCGTGTGTGTGTGTATATACATATATATACATGTAGACAGTGTGTACAGCAGTCACAGCGGCCATGTGTGTGTGTATATACATATATATACATGTATACAGTGTGTACAGCAGTCACAGCGGCCGTGTGTGTGTGTATATACATATATATACATGTAGACAGTGTGTACAGCAGTCACAGCGGCCGTGTGTGTGTGTGTATATACATATATATATATGTAGACAGTGTGTACAGCAGTCACAGCGGCCGTGTGTGTGTGTATATACATATATACATGTAGACAGTGTGTACAGCAGTCACAGCGGCCGTGTGTGTGTGTATATACATATATATACATGTAGACAGTGTGTACAGCAGTCACAGCGGCCGTGTGTGTATATACATATATATACATGTAGACAGTGTGTACAGCAGTCACAGCGGCCGTGTGTGTATATACATATATATACATGTAGACAGTGTGTGCAGCAGTCACAGCGGCTGTGTGTGTGTGTGTATATACATATATATACATGTAGACAGTGTGTACAGCAGTCACAGCAGCCGTGTGTGTGTGTATATACATATATATACATGTAGACAGTGTGTACAGCAGTCACAGCGGCCATGTGTGTGTGTATATACATATATATACATGTATACAATGTGTACAGCAGTGACAGCGGCCGTGTGTGTGTGTATATACATATATATACATGTAGACAGTGTGTACAGCAGTCACAGCGGCCGTGTGTGTGTGTGTATATACATATATATATATGTAGACAGTGTGTACAGCAGTCACAGCGGCCGTGTGTGTGTATATACATATATACATGTAGACAGTGTGTACAGCAGTCACAGCGGCCGTGTGTGTGTGTATATACATATATATACATGTAGACAGTGTGTACAGCAGTCACAGCGGCCGTGTGTGTATATACATATATATACATGTAGACAGTGTGTACAGCAGACACAGCGGCCGTGTGTGTATATACATATATATACATGTAGACAGTGTGTACAGCAGTCACAGCGGCCGTGTGTGTGTGTATATACATATATATACATGTAGACAGTGTGTACAGCAGTCACAGCGGCCGTGTGTGTGTGTATATACATATATATACATGTAGACAGTGTGTACAGCAGTCACAGCGGCCGTGTGTGTGTGTATATACATATATATACATGTAGACAGTGTGTACAGCAGTCACAGCTGCCGTGTGTGTGTATATACATATATATACATGTAGACAGTGTGTACAGCAGTCACAGCGGCCGTGTGTGTGTGTATATACATATATATATATGTAGACAGTGTGTACAGCAGTCACAGCGGCCGTGTGTGTGTATATACATATATACATGTAGACAGTGTGTACAGCAGTCACAGCGGCCGTGTGTGTGTGTATATACATATATATACATGTAGACAGTGTGTACAGCAGTCACAGCGGCCGTGTGTGTATATACATATATATACATGTAGACAGTGTGTACAGCAGACACAGCGGCCGTGTGTATATACATATATATACATGTAGACAGTGTGTACAGCAGTCACAGCGGCCGTGTGTGTGTGTATATACATATATATACATGTAGACAGTGTGTACAGCAGTCACAGCGGCCGTGTGTGTGTGTATATACATATATATACATGTAGACAGTGTGTACAGCAGTCACAGCGGCCGTGTGTGTGTGTATATACATATATATACATGTAGACAGTGTGTACAGCAGTCACAGCTGCCGTGTGTGTGTATATACATATATATACATGTAGACAGTGTGTACAGCAGTCACAGCGGCCGTGTGTGTGTATATACATATATATATATGTAGACAGTGTGTACAGCAGACACAGCGGCCGTGTGTGTGTGTATATACATATATATACATGTAGACAGTGTGTACAGCAGACACAGCGGCCGGTGTGTGTGTATATACATACATATATATACATGTAGACAGTGTGTACAGCAGACACAGCGGCCGTGTGTGTGTATACATATATATATACATGTAGACAGTGTGTACAGCAGTCACAGCGGCCGTGTGTGTGTGTATATACATATATATACATGTAGACAGTGTGTACAGCAGTCACAGCGGCCGTGTGTGTGTGTGTATATACATATATATATATGTAGACAGTGTGTACAGCAGACACAGCGGCCGTGTGTGTGTGTATATACATATATATACATGTAGACAGTGTGTACAGCAGACACAGCGGCCGTGTGTGTGTATATACATATATATACATGTAGACAGTGTGTACAGCAGTCACAGCGGCCGTGTGTGTGTGTATATATATATATATACATGTAGACAGTGTGTGCAGCAGACACAGCGGCCGTGTGTGTGTGTATATACATATATATACATGTAGACAGTGTGTACAGCAGTCACAGCAGCCGTGTGTGTGTGTATATACATATATATACATGTAGACAGTGTGTACAGCAGACACAGCGGCCGTGTGTGTGTGTATATACATATATATACATGTAGACAGTGTGTACAGCAGACACAGCGGCCGTGTGTGTATATACATATATATACATGTAGACAGTGTGTACAGCAGTCACAGCGGCCGTGTGTGTGTGTATATACATATATATACATGTAGACAGTGTGTACAGCAGACACAGCGGCCGTGTGTGTGTATATACATATATATATATATATATATATATATGTAGACAGTGTGTACAGCAGTCACAGCGGCCGTGTGTGTGTGTGTATATATATATATACATGTAGACAGTGTGTACAGCAGTCACAGCGGCCGTGTGTGTGTATATACATATATATATATGTAGACAGTGTGTACAACAGTCACAGCGGACGTGTGTGTGTGTATATACATATATATACATGTAGACAGTGTGTACAGCAGACCCAGCGGCCGTGTGTGTGTATATACATATATATACATGTAGACAGTGTGTACAGCAGTCACAGCGGCCGTGTGTGTGTGTATATACATATATATAAATGTAGACAGTGTGTACAGCAGACACAGCGGCCGTGTGTGTGTATATACATATATATACATGTAGACAGTGTGTACAGCAGTCACAGCGGCCTTGTGTGTGTGTATA
>NW_027362772.1:73570855-73573355 GCF_046119375.1 Phyllobates terribilis
CAGACCAAAAGTTTGGACACACCTTCTCATTTAAAGATTTTTCTGTATTTTCATGACTATGAAAATTGTACATTCACACTGAAGGCATCAAAACTATGAATTAACACATGTGGAATTATATACTTAGCAAAAACGTGTGAAACAACTGAAAATGTATCTTATATTCTAGGTTCTTCATAGTTACCACCTTTTGCTTGGATGACTGCTTTGCACACTCTTGGTATTCTCTTGATGAGCTTCAAGAGGTAGTCACTGGAAATGGTCTTCCAACAATCTTGAAGGAGTTCCCAGAGATGCTTAGCACTTGTTGGCCCTTTTGCCTTCACTCTGCGGTCCAGCTCACCCCAAACCATCTCGATTGGGTTCAGGTCTGGTGACTGTGGAGGCCAGGTCATCTGGCGTAGCACCCCATCACTCTCCTTCTTGGTCAAATAGCCCTTACACAGCCTGGAGGTGTGTTTCGGGTTATTGTCCTGTTGAAAAATAAATGATGGTCCAACTAAACGCAAACCGGATGGAATAGCATGCCGCTGCAAGATGCTGTGATAGCCATGCTGGTTCAGTATGCCTTCAATTTTGAATAAATCTCCAACAGTGTCACCAGCAAAGCACCCCCACACCATCACACCTCCTCCTCCATGCTTCACGGTGGGAACCAGGCATGTAGAGTCCATCCGTTCACCTTTTCTGCGTCGCACAAAGACACGGTGGTTGGAACCAAAGATCTCAAATTTGGACTCATCAGACCAAAGCACAGATTTCCACTGGTCTAATGTCCATTCCTTGTGTTCTTTAGCCCAAACAAGTCTCTTCTGCTTGTTGCCTGTCCTTAGCAGTGGTTTCCTAGCAGCTGTTTTACCATGAAGGCCTGCTGCACAAAGTCTCCTCTTAACAGTTGTTGAAGAGATGTGTCTGCTGCTAGAACTCTGTGTGGCATTGACCTGGCCTCTAATCTGAGCTGCTGTTAAACTGCGATTTCTGAGGCTGGTGACTCGGATAAACTTATCCTCAGAAGCAGAGGTGACTCTTGGTCTTCCTTTCCTGGGGCGGTCCTCATGTGAGCCAGTTTCTTTGTAGCACTTGATGGTTTTTACAACTGCACTTGGGGACACTTTCAAAGTTTTCCCAATTTTTCGGACTGACTGACCTTCATTCCTTAAAGTAATGATGGCCACTCGTTTTTCTTTACTTAGCTGCTTTTTTCTTGCCGTAATACAAATTCTAACAGTCTATTCAGTAGGACTATCAGCTGTGTATCCACCAGTCTTTTGCACAACACAACTGATGGTCCCAACCCCATTTATAAGGCAAGAAATCCCATTTATTAAACCTGATAGGGCATACCTGTGAAGTGAAAGCCATTTCCGGTGACTACCTCTTGAAGCTCATCAAGAGAATGCCAAGAGTGTGCAAAGCAGTTATCAAAGCAAAAGGTGGCTACTTTGAAGAACCTAGAATATAAGACATATTTTCAGTTGTTTCACACTTTTTTGTTAAGTATAGAATTCCACATGTGTTAATTCATAGTTTTGATGCCTTCAGTGTGAATGTACAATTTTCATAGTCATTAAAATACAGAAAAATCTTTAAATGAGAAGGTGTGTCCAAACTTTTGGTCTGTACTGTACATGTAGACAGTGTGTACAGCAGTCACAGTGGCCGTGTGTGTGTATATACATATATATATATACATGTAGACAGTGTGTACAGCTGTCACAGCGGCCGTGTGTGTGTGTATATACATATATATATATATACATGTAGACAGTGTGTACAGCAGTCACAGCGGCCGTGTGTGTGTGTGTATATACATATATATACATGTAGACAGTGTGTACAGCAGTCACAGCGGCCGTGTGTGTGTATATACATATATATATACATGTAGACAGTGTGTACAGCAGTCACAGCGGCCGTGTGTGTGTATATACATATATATATACATGTAGACAGTGTGTACAGCAGTCACAGCGGCCGTGTGTGTGTATATACATATATATATACATGTAGACAGTGTGTACAGCAGTCACAGCGGCCGTGTGTGTGTATATACATATATATATACATGTAGACAGTGTGTACAGCAGTCACAGCGGCCGTGTGTGTGTGTATATACATATACATGTAGACAGTGTGTACAGCAGTCACAGCGGCCGTGTATGTGTATATACATATATATACATGTAGACAGTGTGTACAGCAGTCACAGCGGCCGTGTGTGTGTGTATATACATATATATACATGTAGACAGTGTGTACAGCAGTCACAGCGGCCGTGTGTGTATATACATATATATACATGTAGACAGTGTGTACAGCAGTCACAGCGGCCGTGTGTGTGTATATACATATATATATACATGTAGACAGTGTGTACAGCAGTCACAGCGGCCATGTGTGTGTGTATATACATATATATACATGTAGACAGTGTGTACAGCAGTCACAGCGGCCATGTGTGTGTGTATATACATATATATACATGTAGACAGTGTGTACA
>NW_027362772.1:73575855-73578355 GCF_046119375.1 Phyllobates terribilis
GCCGTGTGTGTATATACATATATATATACATGTAGACAGTATGTACAGCAGTCACAGCGGCCGTGTGTGTATATACATATATATACATGTAGACAGTGTGTACAGCAGTCACAGCGGCCGTGTGTGTATATACATATATACATATACATGTAGACAGTGTGTACAGCAGTCACAGCGGCCGTGTGTGTATATACATATATATACATGTAGACAGTGTGTACAGCAGACACAGCGGTCGTGTATATACATATATATACATGTAGACAGTGTGTACAGCAGACACAGCGGCCGTGTGTGTATATACATATATATACATGTAGACAGTGTGTACAGCAGTCACAGCGGCCGTGTGTGTGTGTATATACATATATATACATGTAGACAGTGTGTACAGCAGACACAGCGGCCGTGTGTGTATATACATATATATATACATGTAGACAGTGTGTACAGCAGTCACAGCGGCCGTGTGTGTGTGTATATACATATATATACATGTAGACAGTGTGTACAGCAGTCACAGCTGCCGTGTGTGTGTGTGTGTATATACATATATATACATGTAGACAGTGTGTACAGCAGTCACAGCGGCCGTGTGTGTGTATATACATATATATACATGTAGACAGTGTGTACAGCAGCCGTGTGTGTGTGTGTATATACATATACAGTTATATGTAAAAGTTTGGGCACCCCTATTAATCTTAAGCTTAATGTTTTATAAAAATTGGTGTTTTTGCAACAGCTATTTCAGTTTGATATATGTAATAATTGTTGGACACAGTAATGTTTCTGCCTTGAAATGAGGTTTATTGTACTAACAGAAAATGTGCAATCTGCATTCAAACAAAATTTGACAGGTGCATAAGTATGGGCACCTCACCAGAAAAGTGACATTAATATTTAGTAGATCCTCCTTTTGCAAAAATAACAGCCTCTAGTCGCTTTCTGTAGCTTTTAGTGAGTTCCTGGATCCTGGATGAAGGTATTTTTGACCATTTCTTTTTACAAAACAATTCCAGTTCAGTTAAGTTTGATGGTCGCTGAGCATGGACAGCCCTCTTCAAATGATCCCACAGATGTTCAATGATATTCAGGTCTGGGGACTGGGATGGCCATTGCAGAACATTGTAATTGTTCCTCTGCATGAATGCCTGAGTAGATTTGGAGCGGTGTTTTGGATCATTGTATTGCTGAAAGATCCATCCCTTGCGTAACTTCAACTTTATCACTGATTCTTGCACATTATTGTCAAGAATCTGCTGATACTGAGTGGAATCCATGCGTCCCTCAACTTTAACAAGATTCCCGGTGCCGGCATTGGCCACACAGCCACAAAGCATGATGAAACCTCCACCAAATTTTACTGTGGGTAGCAAGTGTTTTTCTTGGACTGCTGTGTTTTTTTGCCGCCATGCATAATGCCTTTTTGTATGACCAAACAACTCAATCTTGGTTTCATCAGTCCACAGGACCTTCTTCCAAAAAGAAATTGGCTTCTCCAAATGTGCTTTTGCATACCTCAGCCGACTCTGTTTGTGGCGTGCTTGCAGAAACGGCTTCTTTCGCATCACTCTCCCATACAGCTTCTCCTTGTGCAAAGTGCGTTGTATAGTTCACCGATGCACAGTGACACCATCTGCAGCAAGTTGATGCTGCAGCTCTCTGGAGGTGGTCTGAGGATTGTCCTTGACTGATCTCACCATTCTTCTTCTCTGCCTTTCTGATATTTTTCTTGGCCTGCCACTTCTGGCCTTAACAAGAACTGTCCCTGTGTTCTTCTATTTCCTTACTATGTTCCTCACAGTGGAAACTGACAGGTTAAATCTCTGAGACAGCTTTTTGTATCCTTCCCCTGAACAACTATGTTGAATAATATTTGTTTTCAGATCATTTGACAGTTGTTATGAGGAGCCCATGATGCCACTCTTCAGAGGAGATTCAAACAGGAGAACAACTTGCAAGTGGCCACTTTAAGTAGCTTTTCTCATGATTGCATACACCTGGCTATGAAGTTCAAAGCTCAATGAGGTTACAAAACCAAAAAAAGTGCTTTAGTAAGTCAGTAAAAAGTAGGTAGGAGGATTTAAAACAAGAAAATGATAAGGGTGCCCATACTTATGCACCTGTCAAATTTTGTTTGAATGCAGATTGCACATTTTCTGTTAGTACAATAAACCTCATTTCAAGGCTGAAACATTACTGTGTCCAACAGTTATTACATATATCAAACTGAAATAGCTGTTGCAAAAACACCAATTTTTATAAAACATTAAGCTTAAGATTAATAGGGGTGCCCAAACTTTTTCATATAACTGTATATACATGTAGACAGTGTGTGCAGCAGACACAGCGGCCGTGTGTGTGTGTATATACATATATATACATGTAGACAGTGTGTACAGCAGACACAGCGGCCGTGTGTGTGTGTGTGTGTATATACATATATATACATGTAGACAGTGTGTACAGCAGACACAGCGGCAGTGTGTGTGTGTGT
>NW_027362772.1:73588355-73595855 GCF_046119375.1 Phyllobates terribilis
GTGTGTGTGTATATACATATATATACATGTAGACAGTGTGTACAGCAGTCACAGCGGCCGTGTGTGTGTATATACATATATATATACATGTAGACAGTGTGTACAGCAGACACAGCGGCCGTATGTGTGTGTATATACATATATATACACATGTAGACAGTGTGTGCAGCAGTCACAGCGGCCGTGTGTGTATATACATATATATACATTTAGACAGTGTGTACAGCAGTCACAGCGGCCGTATTTGTATGTGTATATATATACATGTAAACAGTGTGTGCAGCAGTCACAGCGGCCGTGTGTGTGTATGTGTATATATATACATGTAGACAGTGTGTACAGCAGACACAGCGGCCGTGTGTGTGTATATACATGTAGACAGTGTGTACAGCAGTCACAGCCGCCGTGTGTGTGTATGTGTTTATATATATACATGTAGACAGTGTGTACAGCAGACACAGCGGCCGTGTGTGTGTATATACATACATATACATGTAGACAGTGTGTACAGCAGACACAGCGGCCGTGTGTGTGTATATACATACATATACATGTAGACAGTGTGTACAGCGGCCGTGTGTGTGTATATACATATACATGTAGACAGTGTGTACAGCAGACACAGCGGCCGTGTGTGTGTGTATATACATATATATACATGTAGACAGTGTGTACAGCAGTCACAGCGGCCGTGTGTGTATATACATATATATACATGTATACAGTGTGTACAGCAAACACAGCGGCCGTGTGTGTGTATATACATATATATACATGTAGACAGTGTGTACAGCAGTCACAGCGGCCGTGTGTGTGTGTATATACATATATATACATGTAGACAGTGTGTACAGCAGTCACAGCGGCCGTGTGTGTGTGTATATACATATATATATACATGTAGACAGTGTGTACAGCAGACACAGCGGCCGTGTGTGTGTATATATATATATATGTATACATGTAGACAGTGTGTACAGCAGTCACAGCGGCCGTGTGTGTGTGTATATATATATATATATATATATATATATATATATATATATACATATACATGTAGACAGTGTGTACAGCAGTCACAGCGGCCGTGTGTGTGTGTGTATATATATATATATATATACATGTAGACAGTGTGTACAGCAGTCACAGCGGCCGTGTGTGTGTGTATATATATATATATATATATATATATATATATATATATATATATATATATATATACATGTAGACAGTGTGTACAGCAGTCACAGCGGCCGTGTGTGTGTGTGTATATATATATATATATATACATATACATGTAGACAGTGTGTACAGCAGACACAGCGGCCGTGTGTGTGTGTATATATATATATACATGTAGACAGTGTGTACAGCAGACACAGCGGCCGTGTGTGTGTGTATATACATATATATACATGTAGACAGTGTGTACAGCAGACACAGCGGCCGTGTGTGTGTGTATATACATATATATACATGTAGACAGTGTGTACAGCAGACACAGCGGCCGTGTGTGTGTGTATATACATATATATACATGTAGACAGTGTGTACAGCAGACACAGCGGCCGTGTGTGTGTATATACATATATATACATGTAGACAGTGTGTACAGCAGACACAGCGGCCGTGTGTGTGTGTATATATATATATATATATACATGTAGACAGTGTGTACAGCAGACACAGCGGCCGTGTGTGTGTGTATATACATATATATACATGTAGACAGTGTGTACAGCAGTCACAGCGGCCGTGTGTGTGTATATACATATATATACATGTAGACAGTGTGTACAGCAGTCACAGCGGCCGTGTGTGTGTATATACATATATATACATGTAGACAGTGTGTACAGCAGACACAGCGGCCGTGTGTGTGTATATACATACATATACATGTAGACAGTGTGTACAACTAACACAGCGGCCGTGTGTGTGTATACAGTGCTGGCCAAAAGTATTGGCACCCCTGCAATTCCATCAGATAATACTCAGTTTCTTCCTGAAAATGATTGCAATCACAAATTCTTTGGTATTATTCTCTTCATTTAATTTGCTTGCAAGGAAAAAACACAAAAGAGAATGAAGCAAAAATCAAATCATTGATCATTTCACACAAAACTCCAAAAATGGGCCGGACAAAAGTATTGGCACCCTCAGCCTAATACTTGGTTGCACAACCTTTAGCCAAAATAACTGTGAACAACCGCTTCCGGTAACCATCAGTGAGTTTCTTACAATGCTCTGCTGGAATTGTAGACCATTCTTCTTTGGCAAACTGCTCCAGGTCCCTGATATTTGAAGGGTGCCTTCTCCAAACTGCCATTTTGAGATCTCTCCACAGGTGTTCTATGGGATTCAGGTCTGGACTCATTGCTGGCCACCTTAGAAGTCTCCAGTGCTTTCTCTCAAACTATTTTATAGTGCTTTTGGAAGTGTGTTTTGGGTCATTGTCCTGCTGGAAGACCCATGACCTCTGAGGGAGACCCAGCTTTCTCACACTGGGCCCTACATTATGCTGCAAAATTTGTTGGTAGTCTTCAGACTTCATAATGCCATGCACACGGTCAAGCAGTCCAGTGCCAGAGGCAGCAAAGCAACCCCAAAACATCAGGGAACCTCCGCCATGTTTGACTGTAGGGACCGTGTTCTTTTCTTTGAATGCCTATTTTTTTTTCCTGTACACTCTATGTTGATGCTTTTTCCCAAAAAGCTCTACTTTTGTCTCATCTGACCAGAGAACATTCTTCCAAAACTTTTTAGGCTTTCTCAGGTAAGTTTTGGCAAACTCCAGCCTGGCTTTTTTATGTCTCCGGGTAAGAAGTGGGGTCTTCCTGGATATCCTACCATACAGTCCCTTTTCATTCAGACGCCGACGGATAGTACGGGTTGACACTGTTGTACCCTCCGACTGCAGGGCAGCTTGAACTTGTTTGGATGTTAGTCGAGGTTCTTTATCCACCATCCGCACAATTTTGCGTTGAAATCTCTCGTCAATTTTTCTTTTCCGTCCACATCCAGGGAGGTTAGCCACAGTGCCATGGGCTTTAAACTTCTTGATGACACTGCGCACGGAAGACACAGGAACATTCAGGTCTTTGGAGATGGACTTGTAGCCTTGAGATTGCTGATGCTTCCTCACAATTTGGTTTCTCAAGTCCTCAGACAGTTCTTTGGTCTTCTTTCTTTTCTCCATGCTCAATGTGGTACACACAAGGATACAGGACAGAGGTTGAGTCAACTTTAATCCATGTTAACTGGCTGCAAGTGTGATTTAGTTATTGCCAACACCTGTTAGGTGCCACAGGTAAGTTACAGGTGCTGTTAATTACACGAATTAGAGAAGCATCACATGATTTTTCAAAGGGTGCCAATACTTTTGTCCACCCCCTTTTTTAGGTTTGGTGTGGAATTATATCCAGTTTGGCTTTAGGACAATTCTTTTTGTGTTTTTTTCATTGAAGACAAATTAAATGAAGAGAATAATACCAAAGAATTTGTGATTGCACTCATTTTCAGGAAGAAACTGAGTATTATCTGACAGAATTGCAGGGGTGCCAATATTTTTGGCCAGCACTGTATATACATATATATACATGTAGACAGTGTGTACAGCAGTCACAGCGGCCATGTGTGTGTGTATATACATATATATACATGTAGACAGTGTGTACAGCAGTCACAGCGGCCGTGTGTGTGTGTATATACATATATATACATGTAGACAGTGTGTACAGCAGACACAGCGGCCGTGTGTGTGTGTATATACATATATATATGTAGACAGTGTGTACAACAGACACAGCGGCTGTGTGTGTGTGTGTGTGTGTATATACATATATATACATGTAGACAGTGTGTACAGCAGACACAGCGGCCGTGTGTGTATATACATATATATACATGTAGACAGTGTGTACAGCAGTCACAGCGGCCGTGTGTGTGTGTATATACATATATATACATGTAGACAGTGTACACAGCGGCCGTGTGTGTGTGTGTATATACATATATATACATGTAGACAGTGTACACAGCGGCCGTGTGTGTGTGTATATACATATATATACATGTAGACAGTGTACACAGCGGCCGTGTGTGTGTGTATATACATATATATACATGTAGACAGTGTGTACAACAGACACAGCGGCTGTGTGTGTGTGTGTGTATATACATATATATACATGTAGACAGTGTGTACAGCAGACACAGCGGCCGTGTGTGTATATACATATATATACATGTAGACAGTGTGTACAGCAGTCACAGCGGCCGTGTGTGTGTGTATATACATATATATACATGTAGACAGTGTGTACAGCAGACACAGCGGCCGTGTGTGTATATACATATATATACATGTAGACAGTGTGTACAGCAGACACAGCGGCCGTGTGTGTGTGTATATACATATATATACATGTAGACAGTGTGTACAGCAGACACAGCGGCCGTGTGTGTATATACATATATATACATGTAGACAGTGTGTACAGCAGTCACAGCTGCCGTGTGTGTGTGTATATACATATATATACATGTAGACAGTGTGTACAGCAGTCACAGCTGCCGTGTGTGTGTGTATATGCATATATATACATGTAGACAGTGTGTACAGCAGTCACAGCGGCCGTGTGTGTGTGTATATACATATATATACATGTAGATAGTGTGTACAGCAGACACAGCGGCCGTGTGTGTGTATATACATATATATACATGTAGACAGTGTGTACAGCAGTCACAGCGGCCGTGTGTGTGTACATACATATATATATACATGTAGACAGTGTGTGCAGCAGTCACAGCAGCCGTGTGTGTGTATACATATATATAAATGTAGACAGTGTGTACAGCAGACACAGCGGCCGTGTGTGTATATACATATATATACATGTAGACAGTGTGTACAGCAGACACAGCGGCCGTGTGTGTGTGTATATATATATATACATGTAGACAGTGTGTACAGCAGTCACAGCGGCCGTGTGTGTGTGTATATACATATATATACATGTAGACAGTGTGTACAGCAGTCACAGCGGCCGTGTGTGTGTATATACATATATATATACATGTAGACAGTGTGTACAGCAGACACAGCGGCCGTGTGTGTATATACATATATATACATGTAGACAGTGTGTACAGCAGTCACAGCGGCCGTGTGTGTGTGTATATACATATATATACATGTAGATAGTGTGTACAGCAGACACAGCGGCCGTGTGTGTGTATATACATATATATACATGTAGACAGTGTGTACAGCAGTCACAGCGGCCGTGTGTGTGTATATACATATATATATTCATGTAGACAGTGTGTGCAGCAGTCACAGCAGCCGTGTGTGTGTATATACATATATATAAATGTAGACAGTGTGTACAGCAGACACAGCGGCCGTGTGTGTATATACATGTAGACAGTGTGTACAGCAGACACAGCGGCCGTGTGTGTGTGTATATATATATATATATATACATGTATACAGTGTGTACAGCAGTCACAGCGGCCGTGTGTGTGTGTATATACATATATATACATGTAGACAGTGTGTACAGCAGTCACAGCGGCCGTGTGTGTGTATATACATATATATACATGTAGACAGTGTGTACAGCAGACACAGCGGCCGTGTGTGTATATACATATATATACATGTAGACAGTGTGTACAGCAGTCACAGCGGCCGTGTGTGTGTGTATATACAGTACAGACCAAAAGTTTGGACACACCTTCTCATTTAAAGATTTTTCTGTATTTTCATGACTATGAAAATTGAATGTTCACACTGAAGGCATCAAAACTATGAATTAACACATGTGGAATTATATACTTAAAAAAAAGTGTGAAACAACTGAAAATATGTCTTATATTCTAGGTTCTTCAAAGTTGCCACCTTTTGCTTTGATGACTGCTTTGCACACTCTTGGCATTCTCTTGAAGAGCTTCAAGAGGTAGTCACCGGAAATGGGTTTCACTTCACAGGTGTGCCCTGTCAGGTTTAATAAGTGGGATTTCTTGCCTTATAAATGAGGTTGGGACCATCAGTTGTGTTGTGCAGAAGTCTGGTGGATACACAGCTGAAAGTCCTACTGAATAGACTGTTAGCTGCTTTTTTCTTGCCATAATATACATTCTAAGTAAAGAAAAACGAGTGGTCATCATTACTTTAAGAAATGAAGGTCAGTCAGTCCGAAAAATTGGGCAAATTTTGAAAGTGTCCCCAAGTGCAGTTGCAAAAACCATCAAGCGCTACTAAGAAACTGGCTCACATGAGGACCGTCTCAGGAAAGGAAGACCAAGAGTCACCTCTGCTTCTGAGGATAAGTTTATGCTGAGTCACCAGCCTCAGAAATCGCAGGTTAACAGCAGCTCAGATTAGAGACCAAGTCAATGCCACACAGAGTTCTAGCAGCAGACACATCTCTACAACAACTGTTAAGAGGAGACTTTGTGCAGCAGGCCTTCATGGTAAAATAGCTGCTAGGAAACCACTGCTAAGGACAGGTAACAAGCAGAAGAGACTTCTTTGGGCTAAAGAACACAAGGAACGGACATTAGACCAGTGGAAATCTGTGCTTTGGTCTGATGAGTCCAAATTTGAGATCTTTGGTTCCAACCACCATGTCTTTGTGCGACGCAGAAAAGGTGAGTGGATGGACTCTACATGCCTGGTTCCGACCGTGAAGCATGGAGGAGAAGGTGTGATGGTGTGGTGGTGCTTTTCTGGTGACACTGTTGGGAATTTATTCAAAATTGAAGGCATACTGAACCAGCATGGCTACCACAGCATCTTGCAGCGGCATGCTATTCCATCCGGTTTGCGTTTAGTTGGACCATCATTTATTTTTCAACAGGACAATGACCCCAAACACACCTTCAGGCTGTGTAAGGGCTATTTGACATAGAAGGAGAGTGATGGGGTCCTACGCCAGATGACCTGGCCTCCACAGTCACCAGACCTGAACCCAATCGAGATGGTTTGGGGTGAGCTGAACTGCAGAGTGAAGGCAAAAGGACCAACAAGTGCTAAGCATCTCTGGGAACTCCTTCAAGATTGTTGGAAGACCATTTCCGGTGACTACCTCTTGAAGCTCATCAAGAGAATGCCAAGAGTGTGCAAAGCAGTCATCAAAGCAAAAGGTGGTACTTTGGAGAACCTAGAATATAAGACATATTTTCGCTTGTTTCACACTTTTTTGTTAAGTATATAATTCCACATGTGTTAATTCATAGTTTTGATGCCTTCAGTGTGAATGTACAATTTTCATAGTCATGAAAATACAGAACAATCTTTAAATGAGAAGGTGTGTCCAAACTTTTGGTCTGTACTGTACATATACATGTAGACAGTGTGTGCAGCAGTCACAGCGGCCGTGTGTGTGTGTATATACATATATATACATGTAGACAGTGTGTACAGCAGTCACAGCGGCCGTGTGTGTGTATACATATATATACATGTAGACAGTGTGTACAGCAGTCACA